>NW_026596356.1:667240-857251 GCF_907164565.1 Psammomys obesus | reverse complement strand
TTGGGTTTATAGACATTAAGAGAACCTAAGCAGTATGCATGTATTTGATTGAGAAGCAGATGTATAGATGTCGTCTGTGATTTTCCTGATCCCATGTTCTTCTTTGTGTTCATTTTTTTAAGAAGTAGGTATATCATAGGTCGTTGATTGATGTGCTTTTTTATTAAGACTTAGTGTGTCAATATTCTATTTTTCTTCTTTAATGCTGAACTGGTTGTTCTGTACTTTCTCTTCTTTGATATAAACTTTGTTGGTTTCTCATCCAGAAAACAATTTGATGGGGGTTATAGTGAGGTGTGTGAAGGGTGTGGTGAATCTGTATTACTCAAGCTGTAAGGAGCTACTGCGACAGCTGATCTGAAGTGACACCGTAACTGGGTAGAAGATGCCTAGAACTTGTGCAATCATCTTTATACCTGTGAAAGCCTTCTCAGATAGGGCTGACATGTCAGTGAATAGTGAGGAAGCACCTGCCCTGAGCAATGGCGAGGTTATCAACAGTGTAAACTGTTGCACTGAAGAAGTGAGAGGAAGCCACATACAGGCTTTCTTTTCCCAGGGACTGCTTCTATTGCTGTGACCACCTGCTGACATTAGAGTCCAGCTCTTCAGGTATCCAACAGGTACTCAATTTCAGTAGCTCTTCAAGGCTTTCTGCATTGAACTGAGAGTGTGTAGGCATCCTTCCTGGATTGGGAACCTAGTTCTCAGCTTCTGCAGCATATAGCTGAGCATTGTCCAACTGCCATATTCATACCATATGAGCCAACCTAATTAATCTATCTTTATAATTTAGATATTCACACATTTGGTTGATTCTTTCATCTAGGGATCCGTAGGGCAATTAGAATTTAGCAGCATTAATTAAGGAGTATGGCTTCATTATTTGTGTACTCTTTAATCTGTCCCATCAGAATTTTCTTTTTCTTGGTACTTATGTAAATAGTACTGTGCTTTAATTTGAAACACCATTCAATTATCCTTTGTTGAAATACAAAGGGCTTTTTTTAAATTTTAATCCTATACTGAGAAATTTTCTTATGTTAATGTTAATTCAAGGCAGCTTGCATTGTTCACTCTCCAAGGTTTCTACATAGTAAGCCATATCTGTGAATAAAAGTAATTTTATTTTTACTTAGCACTTTCTATATAAATTTTATTTACTTTTCTTACCTTGTTTATTACCTAGGACTTTAATGTATTGAATAAGAGTGATTACCTGTATGTTTTTGCATATGCTTTTTACCAAATCGAATGATTTCCCCTCTTTTCCTATATGCTGAGATTTTTAAATCAGGATTTGAGTTTTGGATTTGGTCAAAATGCCTTCTTGTCTGATGGATATAATCATGTGATTTTTCTTCTTTGGTATGTTGATATGACCTATGTTCATTGTTTTTCATTGTTCATTGTTAAGGCAGCTTGCCATACCTAGATAAAGCCCAGTTGGTCATGGTCACACTTCTATTGTATGTATTTAAACTTTGTATTGGTTCTTTGTGAATTACATCGTGCACCCACTTACCTACCCCTCCCCTCATATTCACCTTCCACCCCTGCAACTGCCCCCAACAAACTAAAAACCTCATTGTGGAGTATGTAGTGGTCACAGTGTGTCCCATAGTATATCCTTTTGTCCATACACCTTTGCTTGCAAATGCTCATTGCAATGACTCATTGTCTGGTATGAGGCCTCTGGCTTCTGCTACTCTATCAATACTGGAGCCTCACTGGGATGCTTCTCAGATATCCTGGTGCTGTCCTGTGTCATGGAGATCCTGGAGTTTTGGATCTGTAGGACCAGCCCTTTCCTATGCTCCAGCAGAGCATAGATGGGGTAGATGTTGTAGGGGGCCAATTCAAAGCCCTGGATCTGAGCCTGAGAAATATCTGAGCTGGTCAGATGGTTCTGTTCTCACACCCTCAGCACTGGCTCACCAGCAACTCTGCCAACCAGGACCAGCTCTACCCTGCTGTCCAGGCAAGGGCCACTCTCCAGAGTGTAGCAGCCAAGGAGGAACATGACCCGTTTTCCCACTCTCATGACCTCAGGGCTAGATATCCTGTCTGCCAGAGGTAGTAAGGGATGATGGAGGGGAGGAGAGTGTCTCTCCTTCATCCGTGCAACCTCCCAGGGACAAAAGGCGAAGTCAGTTCTCCTGTGCTCACGCCCTTGGGGGCCAGCTTACACACCGCCCCACACACACATCCAAGGCCAGCTAGTATGCTGCCCAGGCAAAATGCAGAGCGAGCTCTCCTGAGTGCTGCAGCAGGTGAGGGGTAGCACCAGCTCTCCTGCTCTCATGACCTCAGGGCCTGTCCTCCTGCCTGCCATACACGGTAAGGAGCAAGGAATGGGGAGGGCATCTCTCTTTTATCTGTGCTGCCACAGAGCACACAAGTTGCAGGGCCAGTTCTCCCATACTCACACACTCAGGCCAGCTCACCCATGTACCTGTCATTAGGGTCAGCTCTACCGGGCAGCCCAGGTGAGGTACAGGGTCTAGTCTCCCAAGTGCCTAAGCAGGTGAGGGGCAGGGACGCTCTTCTGCTCCCATGACACCATCAGGTTCTGCTCATCCACCCACCCGTGGTGGTGAGAGCAAAGGGAGGAGAGGGGATCTCTCCCTCATCCACACCACCACATGGGAGCTGAGTGGCAGAGACAGCTCTCCCGTGCTCTTCTTTTGGGGCTGGCTCACCAGCAACTCTAGGGATGGGGTCAGCTTCCTGCTCTAATGCCCCAGGGCCAGCTCTCCCAAGATGCCCAGGTGAGGGATAGGGACAGTTCTGCACAGCCCTCAGACACTGACATGTCCCCTAGTAGCAGACCAGACCAGGGACATGAGCCTGACCTTGGTGGCAACAGACCCAGACAGGCCCCCAGTAACAACACCGGCCAGGGCCCCCGCTTGGTCCCAGGTGCCATCGCTGGCTACTCACATCAGGCTGTTCCTCACTACCCTTGAGTCCCCAGTTCTGCCTGTCTCCATCGTGCCCACATGCTTCTGTTTCTCTTTCTCCTCCATTTCTCCACCACTTACTCTTCTTAGAGGCCCCAGGGTCTCTGAGTGTGTGAGGTCATCTCAGGAGTAGTCTCAGTAGCGCTGTGCCCTGCTCATTCATTCTGGCACCTAGCAGGGGTCGTCCTGGGCATGGTTTGACCCTGCCCCTTGCCCAGGCCTCACATGGTGCTGGACTAGTGTTCACCTCAGGTCAGCTCCCTGTCCAGGCCCCAGTCTGGTACTTGTTGAGGGCTTCCTCCTCACCCAGTCCACCCAAATGGCCCCATTGGAGGATTTCCTGTCTCGCGCTCACTCTTGACCTGGGCCACAGTCCCAGGAGGGGTTCTTCTTGTCTCCAGCTTGCTCCCTGTCCTGGGAGCCTGTCCAGGCCTGTGCAGTGCTGGACTGTGTCAGGGTGGCTTTTTTCAAGAAGTTTGGGATGCTAATCACTCAAAGGGTCCCAGGTCAGACACTGAGCTTAGACAGAGCATCTTTCCTTTTTGCCAGCTACTGACACACATGTGACAACTGACACACGTGCAATGAGTCTGGGGAAGAGGTGCATTATGTATTGTTGGATTTCATACCATAACATTTGTTTCTGAGAGATAACAGATATTTGTTTGCAGATTTTATTTTATGTAATGTCGCAGTCGGGCTTTGGAAGTAAGTTAATGATGGCCTCAAAGAATCAATTAAGAAGTATGATGTTTTTTGTTTATTTTTAGGAAAACGTTATTTTAAATCTGATATCATCTCCTTACGTACTTCACTGGTGTAAACTAGGCCAAGTGTTTTTCTACGTTTACTCATCAATAATGAATATAAATTATTATATGAGTGAATTCAGATCACAGTTTCATATTGTTAATCATTTTTGTTTGTTCTGGATGTTAAACCTGGATCAATGTGCAGGCTAAGCACCTGCTCCAAAACTGAGCTTATTGCCAACTAGAGCTAATCCTTCTTCAGTGAGCTTTGTCCTTTTCTTCTATGCTGAAACAATCTAGTGAAGTTATTTACCTCCTTGTAAGGTTGGCCATACCTCTGGTTTACAACACCTCGTTCCTCATTTCTACCTGAGATTTACAGGACTGTGTTCAGCATATGTATGTCTACCAATAATGGAATCATCACAACTCAGTTTATCTCCCCAAAGTTACAGACAGTCTCATAGTTCTTTTCTTAACCAGGGCTCTCACCAAAACTGCCCAGAGCACTCTATTTGTGATAAGGTGGGCTTGATGCCCATGTTCTGCAAACTTCTTTCTAATACTTATTTGTCATCTGCGCCTACATTTTCAGGTGTTGCAACTCTTCAGCTCCCTGCACCAATTTCTGTCTTCTTCTTTCTCTTCTTTCTTGTCCATTTCATTTAGATTTTCAAATTATGTGGCATATAGGCTTTTGTAGTAAGACCTAATGATTGTTTGGATTTCTCCATATCTGTTGTTATGTCCCCCTTTTCATTTCTGATTTTGCTGATTTGGACAGTTTCTCTCTGACTTTTAGTTAGTTTGACTAAGGTTTTGTCTATCTGGTTGATTTTCTCAAAGAACCAGCTCTTGGTTTCATTGATTTTTTTGAATAGTTCTATTTGTTTCTAATTCATTGATTTCAGCTGAGTTTGATTATTTCCAACCGTCTACTCTACTTGGGTGTGTCTGCTTCTTTTTTTTTCTTCTAGGGCTTTTAAGTATGCTGTTAAGTTCCCTGTATGAGATGTCTCAAACATCTTTCTGGCGGCACTTACTGCTATGAGCTTTCCTCTTTGCACTGCTTTCATTGTGTCCCATAAGTTTGAGTAAGTTGTGCCTTCATTTTCATTGAATTTTAGGAAGTCTCCAATGTCTTTTCTCATTTCTTCTCTGACACAGCTGTCATTCAGTAGAGAACTGTTTAGTTTCCATGTGTATGTAGGTTTTTTGTTATTTCTGTTGTTGTTGAGGTCTAGTTTTAAGCCATGGTGGTCTGATAGGATACAAGGGTTTATTCCAATCTTCTTGTATCTATTGAGGGTTGCTTTGTGCCCACATATGGTTGCATGAAGTGCTGAGAAGAAGGTATACTCTTTTGAGTTTGGGTGAAAAGTTCTGTAGACATCTATTAGGTCCATTTGATTTAGGACCTCTGTAAGTGTCATTATTTCCCTATTTAGCTTCTTTCTAGATGATCTGTCCCTTGGTGAGAGTGGAATGTTAAAGTCTCCCACTATTACAGCGTTGGGATCGATGTATGGTTTGTGCTTTACAATGTTTCATTTACAAATGCAGGTGCTCTTGTATTTGGGGCACAGATGTTCAGAATTGTGATGTCCTCATGGTGGATTTTTCCTTTAATGGGAATGAAGTGTCCCTCCTCATCTTTTTTATGATTAATTTTTATTTTTTTCTTTATTAATTACACTTTATTCACTTTGTATCCACCCTATGGTTCTCTCCCTCCTCCCATCCCAATCCCTCTCTTCCTCCACCCTCTGCATGCATGCCCCTCCCCAAGTCCACTGATAGGGGAGGACTTCTTTTCCTTCCTTCTGATCCTAGTCAATTAGGTCTCATCAGGAGTGGCTGCCTCATCTTTTTTGATTAATTTTGGTTGAAAGTCTATTTTATTAGATAGTAGGATAGCTACTCCAGCTTGTTTTCTGGGTCTGTTTGCTTGAAAAACATTTTTCCAGCCCTTTACTCCAAAGTAGTGTCTGTCATTGTTGCAAAGGTGTGTTTCTTGGATGCAGCTGAATGTTGTTTCTGCAACCATTCTGTTAGTCTGTGTCTTTTTTGGAGAGCTGAGTCCATTGATGTTGATAGACAATAGTGACCAATGAATGTTGGTTCCTTTTATTGTGGAGTTGGTGGTGTTACTGTGTTTCTATGCTTGTTTTCTTTTGATTTTTTGTTGTGAGGTTATCTATGTCCTGTACTTTCTTGGCTGTAGTTGATTTCATTGGATTGGAGTTTTTCTTGTATCTTCTGTAGGACTGGGTTGCTGTGTAGATATTGTTTAAGTTTAGTTTTGTCGTGGAATATTTTGTTTTCTCCATGTATGTTGATTGAAAGTTTTGCAGAGTATATAGTAGTCTGGTTTGACATCTGTGTTCTCTTGGAGTCTGCATGACATCTGCCCAGACCCTTCTGGCTTGCATAGTTTCTGTTGACAAGTCTGGTGTGATTCTGAAAGGTCTACCTTTGTATGTTAGTTGGCCTTTTTCCCTTGCTGCTTTTAATATTTTTCTTTGTTATGTAGATTTAGCATTTTGACTATTATGTGATGTGAGGAGTTTCTTTTCTGGTCTAGTCTATTTGGTGTTCTGTAGGCCTCTTGTATGTTTATGGACATCTTTTCTTTAATTTGGAAAATTTTTCGTCTATGATTTTCTTGAAAATATTTTCTTGTCGTTGGAACCTGGAATCTTCTTTTTCGTCTATTCTTATTATTCTTAGATTTTGTCTTTTCATGGCATCCTTGATTTCTTGGATGTTTTGTGTTTGGAACTTTTCCAATTTTACTTTTTCATTGAGAGAAGTATCAATGTCTGCAAGTGTGTCTTCAGCTCTTGAGATTCTCTCTTCCATCTCTTGTATTCTGTTGGTGATGCTTACCTTTGTTGATTCCTGACCTTTTTTCTAAGTTCTCAAGCTCCAGGGTTTTCTCTCTTTCTGTTTGTTTTCTTTATTGATTCTAACTCTGTTTTCATGTCTTGCACCATTTCCTTCATCTGCTTGAATGAGGATTACTGTCTTTCCATGATGGCATCTATTTTTTTATTCATTTCCTCTTTATGTGCCTCTATTTGTGTGGGTATCTTTGCCTGTATTTCTTTGAGAGTTTTGTTCATTTCCTCTTTATGTGCCTCTAATAACTCCATAAACATAGCTTTAAAATCATTTTCCTGTTACAATACCCATTTATTTTGGGGGTTGCTGGTGAGGTCATGATGTCCTGATTTTTGTTGGGTGTGTTCTTAAGCCTGCCTCTAGTCATCTGATGGTCAGTAGCCTTTGCTGTTTGTTCCTGGAACTTGTACTGTAGACTGGGTCCGTCTGTCTCTGGAGTCTGGAGCGTTCTTCAGGAAGATGGGAGGGGTCCACTGGTTTGAGAGTGGGTGGGTGTTTCAGATGCAGCTAAGGGAGGAAGAGCACAGGCACAAGTGTGCAAGGGTAGGAGTGTGCGTGGAGGCGTGCCTGCCTGGAAGGGTGAGGTGAAAGGGAGAAGTACAAGTGCAGGTTGTGGTGCGGGCGTGCGCAGGTGTCCTGAATGGCTCAGTGGCCCACAGGCCCATCTCAGTATTGTGGCCCAAGTGCTCAGATCAGTCTGGGCTGCACCATCTTGGTTCCAGGAATTGTTCGGCTCGACTCCACTGGGAGACCCACAGAACAGGGATTTCAGTGTTGAGAACGCTGTCCCAGAGACCCCTCTGTTGCCTACAGCAGGGCTGTGTGTACGGAATCCAGTGTCTGCTAGCACAGAGGCCCATATGGAGCTCTGAAAGAACTCTCTCGCCGGAGCTATCACTAGCAGACATGTGTGGAAAGCGCAGGGGGCCGCGAATGCACTTGCAGGCACATGCAGTAAGCTCAGAGAGCCCACAGTTTCTACTCTCAGATTTAGGTCCCGTTTGGCCTTTAGAGCAGGAAGGCACCCGTAACTGGGGTTATGCAACCCCATGCTGCCGCAGCCACTGCTACAGGAACCAGCGAAGATACAGCGCAAAGTGCAGGGGGTTAATATTTGCCATGCTCAGACCATGGAGATGTCCATAGGGCCTGGATCCAATCTGTCACAGCTCACGCTTGTTCCCTCCTGCACGGGAAGCCTCAAAGTCAATGCTCTGGCTTCAGCTGCCCATTCACTTACCAGTTTTGAAGTTTTGGATCTTCTACCCTTCAGAAGCAGTGCGCACTGGTAGCCGTTATCTTGGAGAACCTTCCAGCCACTCCTTACTATGTAACTTTGTGAACGAATCCTCCTTTGCTCGGTACACAGTGTTTGTTCCATATGTCTGAATTATTTTCTCACGGTGAGGAAAACTAGGGAGCACTAATTAGAAATCTCTTTACCTGGCCTTTCTATCCTTAATATTTATAAAAGCCTCGCCACTGGCAGTACATAAGGATGCAGTATATAGGTGAGGCAGCTTTACAAAGTATGACATACACACCTTAATAATGCTGAATGCCAGTTGGATTCAATCTAAATATTGAAGAGTAGAAAAGGACAAACCTCAGATATGATGCCTATGATAGACATAACAGTAAATGCATATGAAGGCAAAATAAGGAAGACCTGATAGGGCTGAAAATGAAACAAGATGAAAGAGAGATTACAGAAGTCACTTGAAAACCACAGGGCACCAAATTTACATGAAGTGGAAGACAGATGTGCAAGATAATCATTGGGCAAAATGAGGGAGCCTCTGAATAGGAGAATTACATGACAATTGGAAGCATAAGTAATGTATGGAACTGAAGTATGTGCTACCTCATTTGCCTTATGGGTAATCTGGGGATGTGTGGGGGTTTGTTGTGTGTAGAGGTGTGGGAATAACACCGAGGAAATGAACTTGATAGGCTAGTAGACTGGAATATACATACAAAAACATCGTGGCTCCAGTGCATTGGAAGCTGTTTAATTAATAGGAAGATAGTATATCAAAGAACAACATGAGAAGCCACAAATAAATAAACGTTAACCAAGGAAGAAGTGCATTTAGAAGCATGGGAGACAAAAATCAATATTAAATGATTTAAGATGAAGAGACAAAAACCAGGAATGGAAAGAGGAGGTATAAGTTTCAGAGAAGCTAATCTAGAAAAGGTAAAGAAATGATGGAACATATCTTGTCTTAGAAAAAAACTAACATATTTTCACATTTCAATCATTGCTTTGCTGCTTGTCATACCATGGAGTTTATAGAGGAAGAAGTGCTAAAAATGTACTTTATTGCACTGAATCTCACAATGACAACTAGATATACTGGCTGCATTTAGTACAAATGTGAATAGGACTGTGTCAAAGATAGTAATTAAAATGCAAACTTCACAATTAAAGGTAAGGATGAGAAGTTCCTGTAGACTTATAGAGTTGGGACATTTATTCTATGGCCAAGAAATTAATAGACAAGATAAAACAAAGACTAACTAAATGCCTATTCTTCACAGAGCCATGGCAACAGCAAAGAGCAACCCTGATGAGCCCCAGCTAAGATGCAGAAGGAAGCTAGAGCTCCAGGATATGCTGACAGAAGCGGGACTGTCTGTGGACTACTGGCTGCCTAAGATTCAGGAAGACCTGGGTGTGACCTGTGCCCAGGCCTTACAACACTTAGAAGGAAAAGACCTCCAGAAGCTGAAGACCCTGACACAACATGCGTGGGAGGAAAAGGCTCTGGAGAAGCTGCTCGACCTCTCACAGACACACAGTGTTGAGATCCAGGAGACTGCAGGGGAGATGGTAAAGAGCAGGCAGAGGCAGGCAGGACAGGCGCTGCAGGAGCTGAGGGCCTTGCAGTCAGAAGGGAAGCACAGACAGGAAGAGGCAGTGAGGAGAAAAGAAGCAGAGCTGAGGCAAGCAGTGGAGATCCCCGAAGAGTGCTGGCCGATGCCTGAAGTGCCCCTAAGAGAAGTCACTGAAATAATGGAGAGACACCTCAGTCACATGGAACAGACCCTCGCTCACAGTCAGAACCTCTCAGATAGAGACCTGGTAAGATGGGCATCTGGAGGGCTGGCCCTGCAGGGAATTTACAAGACCAGCCACCAAAAGGATCTGCTGGCAAGGAGAGAAGAGCTACTCAGTGTCCCTAAGGAATTCTCACTTGCTGGCCCAGAACACAGCACATGGACAGAATCAAAGGAGTTCTCATCTTTTCGAGAACAAGCCATGTTCACACAGACAATGGAGAAGCTGGGTTTCAGTCGCACCTCCTCGATTAAAGGTGGCTGTTGGGGACTTAGTCTAGAAGCTGGTGTAGGTCAAAGCAAACATACTGAATCTGAGGATACTCACCAATCACATTCAGAGCAATCTTACTTCTGCTCAGCCAAATTCAGCTACATCCCACTGGCCACCTGCCACTTTCCCATCGACCATCTTCAGCTCTCCGAGGCTGCTCTCCAGGAACTCCAAAGTTTTGAAGAACTCCTGGGTCAGACTACACACCCAGACAAACTCCTCTCGGTGAGGCACAGGGCTGAAAACTTTTTCCACAGGTTTGGCTCTCATGCTAGCCAAGGCCCACTGCACCTGGGAGGAATCTACTGCTGGAAGGCCATTGCAGAGGGTTTTAGAAAGGAGCAGCTGGCTGGTGTAAAGCAGCAGACAGAGGAGTCCTTGAATATTTACATAAAGGGCAGCTATAACGGCTTTGGAGTTAAAGGTGGTGCAAGTCTAAATATGCCAGACTCACATTCAAAAACAGTGTCTTACAGTAAAACTCATCGAAACTTACAAACAAAGGTGCAGCTGTCTGTGGCCCAGACTGGTGGACCAGCAAAAGCACATGGATTTGCCCAGTGGACAGCTGGTCTTGTCGCTAGCAACCAAACCTGGTCTGTCATTGACCGAGGACTTCAGTTGGTACCTATTTGGAACATCATCCTCAGCGGCCACAGAAGTGACTTTAAGGATGCCCTTCAAGTGGCTAATTGCCTAAAAGATAACTACACTGCTCTGACTGGACTCACTGTGGAGATTCAGGAAGGAGAAGAATTTCTCACTGCTGGAAAAGAGGCTAGGCTTTTCCTAGATAATGTGAAACGCTGGGAGGTTTCTGATCCTGAAGAACAGCTCAATAAGTTGATGGATTTCATGCAAACATTAAGTCAAAAAGTAAAAAGTTATAGCATTTGGATTAATACATGCCTCACAGACTGGGATCTGCAGAATTTTCTAGTAAACACTGTCAACTTTTGCAAAAATTCACCCACCTACAAAACTCGGTTTATTAAATCTCAGTTGTGCAGCCTTCTAGATCCTCACGTATACAAAGTGACAAACTTTCCTCAGGCACACGCCATCATACAGTGGATCAATCAGTCAGAGCCAGAAGAAGAACAAGTCAAAATCACCTCGTTTTCTGAATTCATTAAGACCTTAGAGAATACCTGCACAAACCTGATGGAAGTGAATATCAGAAATGAGTCCCCAGAAACAGGGGAAGAAGCAAAGAGAACGGCTACATATGAGGTCACCACAGCTCTCAGCTCCTTCCTGCTGTACCTCAGAGAAACAGAGCAGCCAGACCTGCAGCTGCTGCTACTCTCCATTGCAGCTGGTGCAGGCTATCAGGTGGAAAACAATATTTTTCAGCATCTTCTGGGATGTAATGAGTTAAACTTCCTCTTGGATCAAATGCAAAGTAACCAAGACAAATACCAAGAGCTTAAAAATATTTGCAGTTACAGAGCCCAGGCATTCCTGGTGCTCACAGCTCTAACAGCCACAGTTGAAATCACAGATATTTCTACAGAAGAGAAAAGAAAACGATTGACATTAATAAGACAACATATAGGAAATTTGTTTTCTGAAGAAGTTGCACATGTTCTCACAAAACATGGCATGCATCGTGATTGGGAAAATCTGGAGAATGATTTAAGATTACTTGTTGATGGGGACTATAAAGCCACCATCCCTTCCTTGCAAATGGATGAGGTGAAAAAACAATTACAAAGTCTCTGCCATGAAAAGAAAGAGACTTATAAACAACAAAGTAGTGAAAACAACACAAAGGAAATGACAGCAGAGGGACCTTTCCTAGACTTACTCCAACGTCTAGGCCTAGAACATCACTATCCAAAAAGGATGAGCAGAGCTGACTTCCATCTGATCTACAAGAGGTCTGTGTACAATACATAGCCAAGATCTGAACAGGAGCTTCCATTCTACTTCCTACAAAAGCTACTGATGTTGGATTATGGGTTGAGACATCTTGTCTTCAAAGATGATGAAAACATAGAAAACCATATCTCTATAGGTTCTTCCAATCATGAAAGTGAAGATTTTGATCCATATGAAGATGTCATTAAAGACAATGACAGTCTTACCTATCCTTCAGCCACTCAGTCCCGGCCCCACATTCACCCAATGGATATCCAGATGGCCATTTTACACTGTGCAGATGATCTTACCAGGCAATATATTTTGTCCAAACTTTCCATTTGCCAATATGCACTCCCCCTTGTAGTGCCAAATCCCAACACTTCTCAGATTGAATTTTATCTCTGGTCTCTCAGACAAATTAGGAAAAGTTGGCAAAATGCAAGTAGGTCACCAGAAGACAAGAGCTACAGCCACAAGAACCAGCAGATGTGTTGTGTCTCTACCCCTATTGTGTCCTTCATTAGAGTTGGAAATGGCCTCTCTGCTTCCAAATCTCAGATCATGAACTCTCTCCTCAGTAAACGTAAACATGATGTGTTTTTTCACAGACACTGCAGAGGAAGCAGCAAGCACTGTCTCCTGATGCAGGGAGTGGTAGAGATCTGCTGGTTCTGTCCTGGGGGCCAAGGTGAGGACACATTTGACAAGTGTCTGACCTTCACCAATCTTCATGGAGATGCCAAAGAACATAGGCAACAACTCAGCTTCCTGCAGGATGTCTCTTCTCTCATTGTGATCCTCATGTCAGCTTCTGATGACAATAAAGAGAACAAAAACCTTGTCAGACACCTCTGTCAGTCATCAAGACCTTTGATCTGTTTGATTGATGACAAAGAAAAGGCTATAGCAAATAATTCTGGTAAAAGATTGAGAATTGGCATCAGGAATAGAAATGAGGCAGAGTTAACAGAGGAGCTTACAAATGCCATCAAACATTTTCTAGAGATGTCTGATTCTCCTCTCAGCTTAGAGGACTGTTCACAGATGGCTCAAAATCAAGGATTCCTTATTGATGAAGACCAGCGAGACTGCAAGGAAGCCAAAGAAAAGGCTCAGACTATAATGGCTCTCCTTGAGGAATACAAGTTACCTCAGACAAAAGAAAATTTACTACCCCTTCAAGGACAACTTTGGCACCTTTGGTGTAAGAAAGACAAAGAATTCTATCATCTGAGAGAAAAGGGGAATCGAAGCATTGAGCAACACAAGAGTGAGATTGAGACGGATAAAAGAATGATTCGATGTCGGCAATTGGAAAAAGCTTTTCCTCTCAATGATTTAATGCGCTCTGTTCTCGAACTTCTCCAGGAATATTCAGAAACTCATAACAGACTCTATTTTTTACAGTGGCTGACTCTGTTTTTTGACAGCCTGTTTTTAGAACACCTGAAAAACTTGCATGAAAAACAGAGATCTTTGTGGTTGATGGTACAAAGAGAAAAGCAAAGAGCACAGAAGAGCAACTCCCTAACACTCTGGCAGCAGCAGATAGAAACCATCTCCACAGAGATTCATGACTGTACTTTAGGAACTGAGCATCTTCTCCGAGAAGTGGGCCAAATCTATGAAGCTCTGGAAGAAACTTCCTCCTCTAGAGATAGCCTTTTTCTCTGCCTCCCTGAGATTGCTGCAGACTTGATGATAGCTGGTGTTCCCATTGAGCTGATGGATGGGGATGCTTCTTATGTGCCTCTAAAGTGGGTGGCAGCTATTTTTGACAAGGTCTCAGAGAAAGTTGGAGACAAAAGGCTGTTTGTTCTCTCTGTCCTTGGCCTACAGAGCTCAGGGAAGTCCACCCTGCTGAATGCCCTGTTTGGGTTGCAGTTCACAGTCAGTGCAGGAAGATGCACCAAGGGGGCCTACATGCAGATCCTGAAGGTGGAAGACACATTCACAGAAGACCTTGGCTTTGATTTTGTGCTTGTTGTAGACACGGAAGGACTTCGGGCTCCAGAACTCAACAACAAATCCCAGAATTGGGACAATGAGTTGGCCACCTTTGTGATTGGCCTTGGAAACTTGACTCTGATCAATATTTTTGGGGAGAATCCCTCTGAGATGCAAGACATCCTACAAATAGCTGTTCAAGCCTTTCTAAGGATGAAACAAGTGAAAATCTCCCCCAGTTGCCTCTTTGTCCATCAAAATGTGGGAGAAATTATAGCTAAAGACCAAAATATGGAAGGACGAAGGTGCTTAGAGCAGAGACTAGATGAAATGGCAGTAACAGCTGCAGAACAAGAAGAGTGCTCAAATGTATCCCACTTCAGTGATGTCATTAAGCTTGATGCCAATAATCATGTCTACTACTTTGCTCACCTCTGGGATGGCAATCCCCCAATGGCCCCACCAAATCCTCATTATAGTCACAATGTCCAGGAACTAAAGAGCAGAATTATTTTGACTGCCAAGCAGGAATCCAGAGGTAGTATCATGAAAATATCAGATGTCAAATTTCGAGTTCAAGATTTGTGGAAAGCCCTGGTCAATGAGAACTTTATTTTTAGCTTCAGGAACACCAGAGAGATCATGGCCATGAGCAAGCTGGAAACTATGTATAACCACTGGATCTGGGAGCTCAGGAGTCACATGCTGGACTTTCAGAACCAGCTGATCAATCAGATTCAGAATGGGAAAGTGCAGGCACTCCAAACAAGCATATTTGAGGCTCCAGTCACAGAAAAGTATATAGCAATTAAGCAAGAACTTGAAAAATATTTTAGTGAAGACCCAGACAATGAAATACTGATTCAATGGAAATCAAATTTTGAAAACAAGCTAATAATCCTTAAAGAAGCACTTATTTCAGACACCAGAAGGAAAGCTAATGAACTTATTCAATTTAAAAAAAAATCAAGACAGGCTGGATAAGAAAAAATCAAGTTATGAAAATGAATTATTAGAAAGGAGCAGAAAGTTGGCTTTAACTGTAAAGGATAAAGAATTAAATGAAGAAGAGTTACATGAAAAATTCAATCAACTTTGGAAAAAATGGGTCTGTGATGTGTCCTCAGATCTTCCTCCAGTCATAGAACCTGACATTGACACAGATTCTGAAAACATCCTTTGGGAACATTTCCAAAAGGAGATAAACATGGTGGACATACTTATGAGAAATTCTGAAGATAAATTTCAAATAAATTATGATGAACATGTAAAAATGAATAAGAAGTATAGCTTTGTGGCTCGGACATTAAAGGTCTGTGATAGAGAATCTATTAACATGACTACTGAAAAAATTATTACAAGATTTAATGAGACTATAAACAATATTCATAAGAAACAGTGTGATTATAATACAAGTTATTTCCATGAAATCCTGAGGCTAATAGAGGAAGAAGTAAAATCTGCACCTACTGAGGACAGATACACATTTACAAGCAAATACAGCATTGATTTGTCTTTATGCTTATTCCAAAGAGCAGCTAAGAGTTTTAAGGAGATGCACAAGGCATTCAAGAGAGCAAATGACCCTGTGAACTATCTGGAGAGAAAGAAAAATGATTTCTTCATGAGTTTTAAGATCTCCTGCCAAGGTGCCACCTCCATCAAAACATTTGTTGATTTTCTTTGGCACAAGCTCACCCCTGCTATCTCTGCCACCATAAGGAGGAAAATGGTCATTAAAATTGCTGGAGCCATGCGAGCTAACTGCCCTGAATTCAATGGAAACAGGGCTAACCTGGAGAAACATATTCTTATTTCTCTGGCAGAAGAAGAAAACTTTGATAATTACTGGCAGTATCTTCATTACACAAAATCTTTTTTTAGCAGCTATATTGAAAACCATATTAAAAAATACTGTTCAGATGAAGGAAGTAAAAATATAAAGACTTTTTTAAAAACATGTTTAAGTGACATCAAGAATGCCATCCTCTCTGCCATTCATGAGTCTACAACAGTAGCTAAAGATAAAGGCAGCACTGCATCTGGCTGGTTAGATTTGTTCTGTGATCACCTAGGGAGCAACCTGGTCTTTCCAAGAAGAGACCTGGTAAGCATTGAGGACCAGGAGATAAAGGATACGGAGTTTCTCAAAGAAGCCATGAGTGCAGCTTTGGATCCTGCAATGAGGAAAGTAGAAGAGGACTGTTCAAGTAAGCCCATAGATGAAATGGTTCCTGACATTGAGAAAATTCTCTCTGAACATCTCTGTGGCTGCTGGAAACAGTGTCCTTTTTGTAAAGCAATTTGTACAAACACCATTCCCCAACATGAAGGAGACCACAGTGTGCCATTCCACCATCCTCAGGCTGTCAGTGGATGGCGTTGGCATAAAACAAACCACTTTGTCATTGATTGCTGTACTAGCTCAGTAGCAAGTGATAAATATTTTATTTTAGATGAACAACAAAAATTCCCATACAAGAAATATCGAGAAGCAGGAGATGACTTTGCCACATGGAGCATCACCCCAGACTCATCTCTCCAGCCATATTGGAAATGGTTTGTCGGTTTGTCTGTCGCTTCAGATCAGAGCTAGAAGAGAAATACGGCAAAAAATTTACAGATATAGGTGCTATTCCAGATTTATGGACCAAAATCACAAAGCAAGAAGTATTAGTTGACTTGAGAAAACATTAATTGGCACAAATAGAACACTAGACAGGCCATAGAAATTTCACCTTAACCAGGGGCGCCTAGTAAAAATTTAGGTTGCATTATAAATTAAATAAGTAAGAAAGAATAAACTAGTTACTATTTCAAGATTTGAGGATTTTCTACTAAAATGTTTTATTTCTTTTTTATTTTATATCTCCTGCTTTGTACATAATATACTAAATATGTTAATGTTTTATTGTTTTAGCTTTTTGCTTGTTTACTTTGATTTCTGTGGTTTTGGGTTTTGTTGATGGTGGTCTTTTGGAGGCTATTTTTCTTTATATTTTTTAAATTAAATTTCTATTTTTTTATATTAATTACAATTTATTTTCTTTGTATCCCAGCTGTAGGCCCCTCCCTCATTCCGTCCCTATCCCACCCTCCCTCCCTAGTCTCCTTCCTGCCCCTCTCTAAGTCCACTGATATGGGAGGTTCTCCTCCCCTTCCATCTGACCCTAGCTTATCAGGTCTCAACAGGACTGGCTCAATGTCCTCCTCTGTGGCCTGGCAAGGCTGCTCCTCCCTCAGGGGTCGGGGGAGGAGGTCAAAGAGCCAGCCACTGATGAAACTATTGTTGTGATGTGTTTCATATTGTTTTAGATTTTATTGTCTTGTTTGTTTAAAAGAAAAAAAAAAACAAAATTGTGTTGGTAGGCAAATGGGGATGACCTACAAGAAATTGAAAGTGGGAGAATATAAGATCAAAATAAATTGTATTAATTTTTTGATAAAATAAAATGAGCATAAAAATTAAAGCCTGGAGTTATATATAAGTCTGAAAAGGAATCATTCCTGGAATTATATTATGGCGATCAGGTTAAAAAGAAGACTCTGGTGTTTAACAATGATTGAGAATTTGGCATAATCTGCAGTTACCTAGGAGACAAGTTTCTGGTACATCCCTGAAAGATATTTTTAGTTTATGTTAGTCTATGCCCATGAGAGACAACAAGGACAGATTAATGGAGGGGGGAAGACTTTCCCTAACTTGGAAGCACCACTTCCTGGGCTGAATGGAAAGGAGAGAGTTACCTGAGCACAGAGCACTCACTGCTCTCCACTTAGCCATCTGGCTCAAGCTCCTGCCTCTGAAATTTGCCCAACTCTGAAATTAAACCGTGAGCTGGAACTATTTTTCCTTCAGTTGACTTTGTCACATATTTTGTTGCAGCAACTAATAATGTTACCAAATTCTATTAGGTAATTTTCCATTTTTGTGATAAAATACCATAACCAAAAGTAACTTGCAAAAGTTAAAAAAAAAAGTTACAGAACTCTGAGAGTCCATCAGAGTGGGGAAGCACAGCAACAAGAAGCAGGAGGCTAAGGGATTCCATCAAAACTGCACACAGAAGACAGGTGGAGCTATAAACAGGTGGAGCTATAAGCTCTAAATGCTGACTCCAGTGTTACAATTTCTATAGCAAAACTCTATAGGTCTGAGAAGGACTGAGGTACATCCTACAAATTTCATACCCTCCCCCAAACTGTGTCACCACCTAAGAACCAAATATTTAAATGTATAAGTATACGGGTCATTTTACATTCAAATAACAATATTCCATTCCTGACGCCAATAGTCTCATGACCATATCATAACAAAACCCGCATTTAGTCCAACACAAGAACATCCCCATAATATTTATTAGTCTCAATATTGATGAAAACTACACAGCACAAAGTCAATTCTGAGACTTAAGGCAAACTCTAAACTGTGAAAAGAATTACATATTTCTAACAATACACAGAATAATGTTCCCGTTTCAAAATGGGGGGAATGGGAAGTGTATAGAGGAAAGAATACAGCAAAGCAAAACAAAAAGAACAGCAGGTGAAATACCATTTATCAAACCCTGTAGCTCTACATCTAGGATACAAGAAGTACTGTGTACTTAGACTCAAAGGACTCCAACCCTCCAGCTTCACTGCCTACAATGTACAGGTCTCACTTATGCTTGTTAAGCTCTGTATGCAGCTTTCCTTGGCAGATGTCTCATTCCTCAGACATGTTCAACACCTTGGAAACATGGTAGATCTATTTTTGTCTCTTTGGGGAACATTCGCATTGATCTCTATAGTGGCACCAACAGTTTGCACTCCCATCAACAATAAAGAGTTCTCCTCTCCCTGAATCCTCACCAGCATTTGTTGAGATTCATAATTTGACTTTGGACATTCTATCCTACAATGAAATCTAATGTTAAAGTAACTTTTATTTGCCTGATTTAATTGTTATCTCAGAAACTTACTGCCTTCATCTGCTAAGCTAGGCCTACTCAATGAAGCTTCTAGCCTCTGTACAATATAATCTAGGCCTAGAATGTTTTCAGCTCTGAGACTTACTGCTGAATAAGCTTTCTAGTTCTTTCTGGACTTTGGATGGCTGGTTCAACTTAGATGTTCTGGCTCAAAACTCTTTTCCAAACTGACTGACTCAAGTTAGCTTCTCTCAGATTCTGACTGAATTGTTCTGCTTGGCCTCATACTAACTTTGGCAATGTGTTCTAATCTTTTGGCTCCTCATTCTCTGGATCCTTCTGTCTTCACCTGTGTCTAGCCTCTTCTCTCTTCAACCTGTCTAGGTACAACTGTCCCAGTAAAACTGCCTCTGAATTCCATGCACTGACCTTCCACAAACTCAACTCCACTGCACTGCCTCTCAACTCACTGATTCAACTGAACTGCCCGAACAGAACTGACTAGAACCCGGAGATCTGCCACAGTCCCCTGAGAGCTGGAATTAAAATTGTGTACCAGCACACCTGGACCTAAGCTTTTCTCTATCTGAAGCTTGCTCTATAACCAGGCTGGCCTTGATCTCAAGCAGGACATAGCACCCCTGAGACAACTCCTGAGATGACACCAGACACTCAGAGACACTGGGTGTCACTAAGAGAAGCAAGAAAGTAGTGGAGAAATGGAAGAGAGATAGAAACAGAAGGATGTGGGTACAATGAAGACAGGCAGACCTGGAGACTTGAGGATACTAAGAAACAGCCTGATAGGAGCAGCCAGAGATGCCACCTGGGAGCATGGTGGGGTCCTGGCCTGTGCGGAAGCCTGGGGCCAAATCTGCGTCTGTGGCACTACAACAGCAGGGGTCTGTTACCACCAAAGACCAGGCAGACTTCCCTGTTCAGACCACACACATTGCAGGAGTTGTGGGTGAGTCTGCCCAAAGGTATGGGCCTAGGAAAGCTGGCCTTGCCAATCATCACCCATGTGATGGCATGGAAAAGGGGAGATAGCCTCAATCCGTTCCCCTCTTAGCACCTGCAGCAGGCAGGATACCTGTCCCTTGGGTCATAATAGAAGGAGGGCTGACCTTCTCCTCATCAGGTGCAGGACTCAGGAGAACAGGCCTGCACACTTCTCGGGCAGCACAGTAGAGCTGATCCTGGTGGCAGGGTATATGTCAGATGGCCCCACAAGTGTGAGCATGGAAGAGCTGGACCCACAACTTGTCTGTCATGCCTTTTCCCACCCTCTCTCCTTGCCACCTGCACCAGGTTGAAGAGCTGGCTCTGAGGTCATGAGAGTAAGAGCAGGCCCTACACCTCATTTGATGCAGCACTTGGGAGAGCAAGCCACGTACCTTACCTGGGCACTACAGGAGAGCTGGCCCTGGTTGTGGGGTTGCTGTGGAGCTAGCTCCAAGATTGTGAGAACTGGAGAGCCTGTAGACTGACCAAATCAAATAGCTTTCAGGCCCAGATCCAGGGTTTAGAATTGGCCCATCCCAACATGTAACCCATTAATGAACTGCTGGAGTACATGAAGGGTCCAGTCCTACAGAAACAAAACTACAGGATCATCATGACACAGGGCAACAACAGGATATCTGAGAGGAGTTCAAGTGAGGTTTCAGTACTGTTACAGTAGCAGAAGCCAGAGGCCTCCTACCAGACCAATGAGTCATTGCAATGAACATTCGCAAGCAATTAAGTGTGAACAAAAGGCTACACTGTGGGGCATGCTGTGACTACACTCTATCTTCCATAATGAGATCTTTTTTTCTCTGTTGGGAGAAGGTGGCAAGTTTCGAGGGTGGACCTGAGGGGAGGAGGAGATGAAAGGAATTGGGGGTGCATGATTTAAAAGTCACAAAGAATCAATAAAAATTTGAAGAAAAAAATAAAAACTAGCTTTGGAAGATATGCTCAATGGGTCAATGGCAGCAACTACTATTTTGACAGTAGCCAACCAAGTTCTGGTTGGATACAAGCCCCACTCCACAATGTGGAACTCACTCTGATATTGTTGATAGGGCAAGAATCCTTAGTTCACTCAGTCATGGACTGTGACCAGGAATAGTAAACCAAATAAAACTGTTTCTTACTTAAGATATTTTGATTAATGTTTGGTCATAGGTTATAGGAAGACTCTAGTATTATTCTGCTTAATAGTCAGAGTAATATAATGATACCTAACTTCTTGCCTTTATGCTAATATGTTAATGCTTCTCTCAACCCTCAGCAGAGAAGGTTCTTATGGATGGAGATGAAATTAAACACTGATACCCAGTCCACATGCATTGGAATTGAACCTGATGTGCTCATGTCTAAATGGGATGTCTATATTTCATCTCCTGGCTACAAGGTTTAGGAACATTGTGGAAGAGAAGACAGATATACTATAAGAGCCACAGAAGTAGTTGTCTTCAGTGACACAGTATTTCATGGATACATCAGGACCATTGTACACATAAACTCACAATGTCTAGAACTACATGTGCCCTGGAGAAATCAAGCCAGTCAAGCTCTCAGCTTGTATCAGGGAGGGGCTCATGAAGTTCTATATTCTTGTGATAAGCTGTTGTCAGTTGATGGCTGCTGGGGTAGAGTCACTTTTTATCAGGGATGTGGTCTCTGAGAGGCTATTCATGTTCCCACATCAATAATCAACACTACTGTTTGTAATCATTCATAACAATAGCGACAAGAAAACAATATAGTTAGAGAATTTTCTCAACCAACAGAAAAGGAACTGGGGACTGAACCCAGGGCCTCAAGAATGCCAGGCCAATGCTCTATCACTAAGCTTTATTGCCACTTCTTCCCTTCACCTCCTTTTCTTTTTTCTTTTTAATTTTTAGAATTCTACTCTTTTGTGTGCACAGAAAAATGAGCCTGAAAAACGACAATCAATCTAAAATTTTACTTTGGAAGAGATCAACATGGAAACTACTCTCTCCCAAGCTTTGCACAGAAAAAGTGCATATTTGGAGACACAAATACATTTAACATACAAACTCTTGGTCATAGATACTTCTCTTTATAATGGGAAGCAGTGAATGCCAAAACTCAGTATGGATCAAAATCGAAAGGGAAGAGTGACTGAGTGCATTGTAAGCAGTAAAGGTTTATCACTGTCTGCAAGTCTCAGTGAACATCCTGAAAGTGGTGAGAACAAAAAGGGGAAAGAGCCAGAAGGTACGAAAGAGTTCTGGATATGTACGATGTTGGAACTGAACTCATAAACTCACAAGAGCTGCTGTTGCTTGCACAAAATAGGGCTCCTGAGGCCCTACCTCTCCCTTAGGGAAGGGAGTCATATTCTTCAGTGGTGTAGATGCCTTTGTTCTAGGAAATAACCCACCATCCATGCCCATGCAAACAGCCCCAATTAAATTCACTGGGTCATATTTTTTACGACAAGAAAGTAGGAGGGGAACATGTTGGAAAGAAGAAAGCATTTGCCATATCTACAAAGGGAGAAGAGAGTTCTGGCTACAGACTTGAACTGCTTTGTCTTGTGAATTGAAGGAGTCTATAATCCTTAAAATCCATTTAAAATTATATATGTTTGGATGTAGTATGTTTCATGATACATTAATATACAAAAAACAGTTTGGTATATCATTAAGAGATAGCTAATCGAATGACAATTTTTTCTAATTTCACAATGATTTAAAGCAAGTGTTTTAATGGAGGAACAAGTATTTAAAATGAGGATTTATGTAAACTAAATTTCCATCTACTATAAGTGAGTATGTCAGATAAAAGACACCTTAGACAATAAAGATTTAGGATAATAAGCAATTATATCTGTCCATTAATTTAAAATGCCTCTACAGGACAAACATTAACAACCTTTCTACTGGATAATTATTGTGGTTTTGTTTTCAATAATAGGTTTTACATGTGTGTGTATGTATGTATGTGTGTGGTTTATATACATATATGTATATACATATATATAATTTGTTAACTCTGAACTTTAGCAAGGCTGTCATTTCTATGTAAAGCATAAATGTTTATGTGTACCAAAAGTCTCTGTATTACATTTATCTGGCAAAAGATAATCATTTCATGGTAAAATTACAGGATATTCAGATAGAAAAAGATGAACAGAGAGAGACACAATTATCATCCATGTAAAGACACATTTGTGTTTCACGTTGTAAAAAGGAATGTGCAGGTGCATGTTATGAACAATTCTGTGGGGACATGCTACTAAAGGTATTTCTTTGTTCTGAGTTATCCCCAAGAACAGGTAATATGGACAAGAGGAAAGTAGGGATTATCAGCTTCAGGAATTAGCAAAAACTGTTCTTCCTGGAGATAAGAAACTTCTGTAGAGTATTAATTAACTCAGTCTTCTCAGATTGAACACTTTTGAATAGTGTAAAGATTCTCTTGACATGAGCTCAGTGGCCAACTCATTATCACCTTCCCGGGTTGGGGGCGGGCAGCCTTACCAGGCCACAGAGGAAGATGATGCAGGCAGCCCTGATGAGACATGATAAGCTAAGGTCAGGTAAAAGGGGAGGAGGTCCTCCCCTATCTAGAGACTAGGGAAAGTGCATAGGGGGAGAAGAGAGAGGGTAGGTGGAACACAGAGGGGACATGGGAGGGAGCTACAGCAAGGTTACAAAATGAATAAATTGTAATAAATAAATCAAAAAGTGGAAAAACTGTTTGGCTGAATCTTTCTGTATTTCTTTTTTTAATTACTTTTTAATTAATTTTTTATTTTTTAATATTAGTTACAGTTTATTTACTTTGGATCCCAGCTGTATCTCATTTCACTCATTCCCTCCCAATCCTACCCTCCCTCCTTCATCTCCTCCCTATCCCTTTCCAAGTCCACTGATAGGGGAGGAGGCCCCCTTCCATCTGACCCTAGCTTATCAGGTAATTTCAGGACTGGCTGTAAAGTCCTCTTCTGTAGCCTAGCAAAGCTGCTCATCCCTTGGGGGGGGGGGGTCTCAAAGAGCCAGCCATTGAGTTCATGTCAGAAATAGTCCCTGTTCCCCCTGCTAGGGTGCCCACTTGGATACTGAGCTACCATAGGCTACGTCCAAGCAGGGGTTCTAGGTTATGTCCATGCATGGTCCTTGGTTGGAGATACAGGCGAATAAAAGACCCCTGTGCCCAGACATATATGGTTCTTGTGGAGCTCCTGTCCTCTCCAGGTCTTACTAACTCCCCCTTCTTTCATATGATTCCCTCACTCTGCTGAAGGTTTGGTTATGAGTCTCAGTATCTGCTTTGATACACTGCTAGGTAGAGTCTTTCAGAGGCCCTCTGTGGTAGGCTCCTGTCCTGTTACTTGTTTTCTCCTGCATCCAATGTCCATCCTATTTGTCTTTCTAAGTGAGGATTGATCATCTTACCCTGGGTCCTCTTTCTTGTTTATCTTCCTTAGGTATACAGATTTCAGTATGTTTATTCTATCTTACAGGTCTAGTACCCACTTATAAGTGAGTATATACCATATGTGCCTTTCTCCTTCTGGGATACCTCATTCAGAATGATCTTTTTTAGATCCGACCATTTGCCTGCAAATTTCATGATTTCCTTGTTTTTAATTGCTGAGTAGTATTCCATTGTGTAAATGTACCACAATTTCTGTATCCATTCCTCAACTGAGGGACATCTGGGTTGTTTCCAGGTTCCGGCTATTATGAATAAAGGTGCTACAAAAATGGTTGAGCAAATGTCCTTGTGTACTTGAGCATCTTTTGGATATATGCCTAAGAGTGGTATAGCTGGATCTTAAGGAAGTGCTATTCCTAATTGTCTGAGAAAGTGCCAGATTGACTTCCAAAGTGGTTGTACAAGTTTACATTCCCACCAGCAATGGAGGAGGGTTTGCAATTCACAACAACCTCTTAAGCATGCGTTGTCACTTGAGTTTTTTATCTTAGCCATTCTGAGGGGGAAAGGGGAAATCTCAGGGTCATTTTGATTTGCATCTGTCTGATGGTTAATGATGTTGAGCATCTCTTTGTTTCTCTGCCATTCAATATTCCTCTATTGAGAATTCTCTGTTTAGCTCCATACCCCATTTTTTTAATTGGATTGTTTGATTTATTGCTTTTAAAATTCTTTAGTTCTTTATATATTCTGAATATCAGTCCTCTGTCAGATATTGTGTTGGTGGAGATCTTTTCGCAGTCTATAGGCTGTCGTTTTGCTCTGATGACAGTGTCTTGTGCTTTACAGAAGCTTTCCAGTTTCATGAGGTCCCATTTATTTGTTGTTGACCAATAGCCTGTGCAGTTGGTATTCTGTTCAGGAAGTTGTTTCCTCTGCCAATAAGTTCTAGGTTCTTCCCCATTTTTTCTAACAACTTTAGTGTATCTGGTTTTATGTTGAGGTCTTTGATCCACTTGGAATTGACTTTTGTGCAGGGTGATAAATATGGATCTATTTTCATTTTTCTGCATGTAGACATCCAGTTGGACTAACACCATTTGTTGAAGATGGTGTCTTTTTTCCATTAAATGGTTTTGGCTTTTTTGTCAAAAATCAAGTATACATAGGTGTGTGAGTTTATTTCTAAGTCTTCTATTCAGTTCCATAGATCCTCCTTTCTATTTCTATGCCAATACCTTGCAGTTTTTATTACTATTGCTCTGTAGTAAAGCTGAAGATCAGGAAAAGATATACCTCGAGATGATCTGTTGTTGTACAGGATTGTTTTGGAGATTCTGGGTATTTTGTTTCTCCATATGAAGCTGAGAATTTTTCTTTCAGGGTCTGTAAAGAATTGTGTTGGTATTTTGATGGGAGTTGCATTGAATCTGTAGATTGCTTTTAGCAGGATGGCCATTTTCACTATGTTAATCCTACCGATCCATGAGCACGGGAGATCTTTCCATCTTCTGATATCTCCTTCAATTTATTTCTTCAAAGACTTGAAGTTTTTTTCAAACAGGTCTTTCACCTGCTTGGTTAGAGTCACCCAAGGTACTTTATGTTATTAGTGACTATTGTGAAGGATGTTGTTTCCCTGATTTCTTTCTTGGCGCTTTTGTCTTTGGTACACAGGGGGGCTTCTAATTTTTTTGAGTTGATTTTGTATCTTGCCACTTTGCTGAAGGTGTTTATCAGCTGAAGGAGATCCCTGGTTGAATTTTTAGGGTCTCTCATGTATACTATCATATCATTTACAAACAGTGAAACTTTGACCTCTTCCTTTCCGACTTGTATCCCCTTGATCTCCTTTAGTTGTCTTATTGCTTTAGGTAGGAATTCAAGTACTATGTTGAATAGATATGGAGAGAGTGGGCAACCTTGCACTGTTCCTGATTTCAGTGGTATTGATTTAAGTTTCTCTTCATCGAGTTTGATGTTGGCTATAGGCTTGCTGTATATTGCCTTTACTATGTTCAGGTATGTGCCTCGTATCCCTGATCTCTCCAATACTTTAAATATGAATGGATGTTGGATTTTATCAAATGCTTTTTTGGCATCTAAGGAGATGACCATGTGGTTTTTCTCCTTCAGTTTGTTTATATGGGGGAATACATTGATGGATTTCTGTATGTTGAACCAACCTTGCATGCCTGGGATGAAGCCTACTTGATCATAGTGGATGATATGTTTGATGTGTTCTTGTATTCGGTTTGCAAGTATTTTATTGAGTATTTTTGCATCAGTGTTCATAAGAGAGATAGGTCTGAAGGTCCCTTTTTGGTTGGGTCTTTGTGTAGTTTAGGTATCAAGGTGTCTGTGACTTCATAGAATGAGTTTGGTAATGTTCCTTCTGTTTCTATTTTGTAGAACAGTTTGAAGAGAAATGGAGTTAGCACTTCTTTGAAAGTCTGGTAGAATACTGCACTGAATCCATCTGGCCCAGGGCTTTTTTTTTTTTTTTTGGAAGTGAGACTGTTGATGACTGCTTCTATTTCCTTGGGGGATATAGTACTATTCAGTCTTTCTACCTGAGCTTGACTTAATTTTGGTATCAAGAAAATTGTCCATTTCTTTTAGATTTTCAAATGTTGTGGCATGTAGGCTTTGTAGTACAACTTAATGATTGTTTGGATTTCCTCAGTGTCTGTAGTTATGTCACCCTTTTCATTTCTGATTTTGCTGATTTGGATAGTTTCTCTCCGCGTTTTATTTAGTTTGGCTAAGGGTTTGTCTATCTTGTTGATTTTCTCAAAGAACCAGCTCTTGGTTTCATTGATTCTTTGAATATTTTTATTTGTTTCTAATGGATTGATTTCAGCCCTGAGTTTGATTATTTCCAGCCATCTGTTCCTCTTCTGTGTATCTGCCTCTTTTTTTTTTCTAGGTCTTTCAGTTGGGCCATTAAGTTGCTTGTATGAGATGTTACAAATTTCTTCTTGAAGGTACTTAGTGCTATGAATTTTCCGCTGAGCACTGCTTTCATTGTTTCCCATAAGTTTAGGTATGTTGTGCCTTCATCTTCATTGAATTCTAGGAAGTCTTTAATTTCTTTCTTTATTTCTTCCTTAACCCAGCTGTCATTGAGTAACAAGTTGTTCAGTTTCCATGTACGTGTCGGCTTTTTGTTATTTCTGTTGTTGTTGATGTCCAGCTTTAGTCCATGGTGGTCAGATAGAATACAAGGGATTATTTCAATCTTTTTGTATCTGTTGAGGCTTGCTTTATGACCAACTATATGGTCTATTTTGGAGAAGGTTCCATGCGGTGCTGAAAAGAAGGTATAATCTTTTGAGTTTGGATGAAAAGATCTGTAGACGTCTATTAGGTCCATATGATTTAGGGACTCTGTTGTTGAGGTCCAGCTTTAGTCCATGGTGGTCAGATAGAATACAGATGATTATTTCAATTTTCTTGTATCTGTTGAGGCTTGCTTTGTGACCAACTATATGGTCTATTTTGGTGAAGGTTCCATGAGGTGCTGGAAAAGAAGATATACCCTTTTGAGTTTGTTGGAAAGTTCTGTAGACATCTATTAGGTCCATTTCAGTTAGGGCCTCTGTAAGTGCCTTTATTTACCTATTTGCCTTCTGTCTAGATGATCTGTCCCTTGGAGACTGTCCCTAGCCTCACACTATTAAGGTGTTGGGATCTATGTGTGATTTACGCTTTAATAATACTTCCTTTATGAATGTAAGCTCTCTTGTATTTGGGCCATAGATGTTCAGAATTGTGATGTCCTCTTGGTGGATTTTTCCTTTGATGAGAATGTAGTGCCCCTCCTCTTTTTTTTTTATTAATTTTGGTTGAAAGTCTAATTTATTAGATACTAAGATAACTACCCCAGCTAGCTTTCTGGGTCCATTTGCTTGAAAGACATTTTTCCAGCCCTTTACTCTGAGGTAACATTTATCTTTGTTGCAGAGGTGTATTTCTTGGATGCAGCAGAATGTTGGATCCTGTTTCTACACCCATTCTGTTAGTCTGTGTCTTTTTATTGATGAGTTGAGTCCATTGATGTTGATAGATAATAGTGACCAATGAACATTAGTTCCTTTTATTGTGGAGTTGGTGGTCTTACTGTGATTCATTGCTTGCTTTCTTTTAATTTTTTTAGGGACATTATCTGTACCCTGTTTTCTTTGGTATAGTTCTTTTCATTGGATTGGAGTTTTCCTTCTAGTATCTTCTGTAGGGCTGGCTTGCTATGTAGATATTGCTTAAATTTGGTTTTGTCATGGAACGTTTTGTTTTCTCCATCTATGTTGATTGAAAGCTTTGCAGGGTATATAGTAGTCTAATTTGGCATCTGTGGTCCCTTAAAGTCTGCATGACACCTGCCCAGGCCCTTCTGGCTTTCATAGTTTCTGATGAGAAGTCCAGTGTGATTCTCAGAGGTCTACCTTTATATGTTACTTGGCCTTTTTCCCTTGCTGCTTTTAATATCTTTTCTTAGTTCTATAGATTTAGTGTTTTTACTGTGATGTGACATGAGGAGTTTCTTTTCTGGTCTAGTCTAATTGGTGTTCTGTAGGCCTCTTGTATGTTTATGGACATCTCTTTCCTTAGGTTGGGAAAATTTTCTTCTATGATTTTCCTGAAGATATTTTCTGGACCTTGGAGCCTGGAATCTTCTTTTTCATCAATTCCTATTATTCTTAGATTTTGTCTTTTCATGGCATCCTTGATTTCTTGGATGTTTTGTGTTTGGAATTTTTCTGATTTTACTTTTTCTTTGAGAGAAGTATCAGTTTCTGTGAGTGTATCTTCAGCACCAGTGATTCTCTCTTCCATCTCTTATATTCTATTGGTGATGCTTACCTTTGTGGCTCCTGGTCTTTTCTCTAAGTTTTCCAGCTCCAGGGTTTTCTCTCTTTGTGTTTTCTTTATTGATTCTAATTCTGTTTTCGTGCCTTGCAGCATTTCCTTCCTCTGTTTGAATGTGGATTCCTGTCTCTGTATGATGGTCTCTATTTTTTTTTGTTTGTTTCATCTCTGTATGCCACTAATTGTATCTCTACTTGTGTCTCTATTTGTTTGGCTATATTTGCCTGTGTTTCTTTGAGAGCTTTGTTCATTTTCTCTTTCTTTGCCTTCACTTGGGTGGCCAATTCTTTGAGAGATTTGTTTATTTCCTCTTTAACTGTCTGTGTTTGGATGGCTATTTCTCTGAGAGATTTGTTTGTTTCCTCTTTGTGTACCTCAAATAACTAGATAAGCATAGCTTTAAGGTCATTTTCCTGTGTTTCCGATGAATTGGAGTATCCATTAATTTTGGGGGTTGCTGGTGAAGCCATAATGTCCTGATTTATGTTGGATGTGTTCTTTTGCTGACCCCTGGCCATTTGCTTATCTGTAACCTTCACTGTTTGTTCCTGGATTCTGCAGTTCAGACTGGTACCGTCTTTCTCTGGAGTCTGGAGAATTCTTCAGGAAGATGAGAGAGGTCCAGTGGTTTCAGCGTGTGCAGTGGTGTTTCAGCTGTACCTGTGGGAGGAAAGTCCGCAGGTGCAGAAGGACAAATGTGCGCGAGCGTGTGCGTGTGTGTGGCAGTGTGCCTTGAGGGACAGGGTGAAAGAGAATGTAGAACCCTTGAGTGTATGGGAGTGGCTCTGCCTTACATGCATCTAAGGGGTTACTTGCACATGTGCTGTAGATGTAGCTGGCGCTGGTGATAATTGCAGGCACAATTTCCTTATGCAAATTCCCTGAATACCTCAGTGGCCTACAGGCTACTGGTATTCAGCTCTGTCTGAGCTCCAGGCATTATATAGCCTGAACTCCACTGTTGGACCCACAGAGCAGGGGCTTCAATGTCTCAGGAGTCCCTCTGTTTCCCACAGTGGGTGTGTGGGTGGGAAGGATCTGATGTCTGGTTGTTAGTTTAGAAGGACCCTGAATCTGGGGCTCTGCAGGCACTTGAGGGTGCACTCACTCTCAAGCAGGTCACATCGGCAAGGACCAAGGTATCCGCACTCTCTAGTCTCTGGTTTGGACCTGCTGAGTCATATGCAGGAGGACTAACTAGCTCTGCCAGCTTAGTGGTGCTGCAGCCACCAAATTAGGGACTCCAGCTGCAGCTGCAGACCGGGAGGGCTGTCCAAGTGGCTTCTGGGAAGTTCTGGGGAGCAACAACAGTGGTCCACAGACCTAGGTGGCCCAGTGCCTGGCAGACCTGGTTTGTTTGGCAGGTCTGCTGGACTTTGGTGGCTGTACAGCTGGCTATCTGCCACTGAGGGGTTGCAAAGCCCATACAGTCATTGGCTGGAAAGCCCTGCAGAGTAAGAATGTTTGCTCGCAGACGTGGGACCCAGGGAGGATGGTACCATGGATCTGGGACTCGGAAGGCAGGTACAGCTGGCAGCCATGGCTGAGGAGCTAGGAGCCCCACCTCTGCTGTCCAGTCCCCAGGCAGTGAGTTCTGTGCTGAGAATCTCTGTGAGCCTACTCTGCTGAGGAGGAGGGAGGCCTGAAAAGGGGGAGTGCAGTGGGATCAAAAGATCCTTTCTCTCATTCCCCAAAGAAGTCCTCGGTGACCTGAGACTAAAGGTCTCAACTCGTGATGTTCCCTCTTGTTCAGAAAGCCTCACCATCCTTTCCCTAGTCTTAGTTGCCCCTCCACTCACCAACTCCAGCACTTTAGCTCCTCTGCCTCTCAGAAACTGTGTGCGCTGGTTGCCACCATCTTTGAATCTCCCTTCCTGAATTTCGTTACAGATGTCCATAATCTGTTTGATTTTTATCTTCCTCTAATTCTTTACACATTTTATTTGTTTCCTCCATTAACCTCTTCATAAGGATAGATGTAAGGTCATCTTCTTGAATTTCACTTATGTTAGGGTGTCCAGGGCTACTTGCTCCTGGATACCTGAGTTCTGGGGATGACATACTGATTTGCCTTTTGTTGGTTGTACTTTTACACTGGCCTCTACCCATCTGTCCATCTCAGGTTTTGTCTGTTAATTTCTGGTGCCTACTAGAGTCCTGGGGTGGGAGAATTCCCTTGGCATGGGTCTGAAGGAGATCTCAGCTTTTTGAGTATGGTGAACTGAATGGTGGTGCTTCTCAGGAATTATCACAGTTCACTTCAGGCATATGGACCTGTGTGATTACTGTGGTGTTCAGGATGGCTTTCCTCTCATCAAGAGAAGTCCTGGAGATGGCTGCCATGCTGCTGAGTTTCGTGCTATGAATCTAGTGAGCTACTGCTACTGCTGTTAAGCTGTACTTGCTAGGCACATTCCTCTTGAAGAACCACGAAGTCCCATGGTTTCGTCAGTTTAGCTAGAGGTAACTAGTGGCACCTTGGAGCAGTATCTGAAGGCTGCTCCAATGGCTCTCAGGCTTTTGCAGGTCTGAGGGTGGAGCCGTGTGCTCCAGTACCTTAGCTGTAATCAGTGGCAGGTGAGCACAGCACTCGTGTGTGCAGGAGAAGGCCAGAGTTTACGGCCTGTGGGAACCCAGAAACTTTCTGGAGCTGGGTATCCTGAGGGTTGGAACCAATGTTTTCCCTGGGTCTATGGTGTTTGGGGGTCCATAAAGAAATACAGGAAGATGCAGCCAAACAGTTTGTGGCTTTCAGAGAGGAAATGCTTAAATCACTGAAGGAAATAAAAGAAACAGAGGAATGTTCAAAGAAACAGATAAAGAAATTGAAGGAAAAACAGGAAAATACAGTCAGATGGGTGAAGAAAATCAACAAAATATTTCAAGCTTTGAAGATAGAATTGGAAAAATTAAAGAAAACACAAACGAAGGAAATCATGGAGAGGGAGAACTTAAGAAAGAAAACAGGAACTACAGAGATAATCAACAGACTACCAGACATAGAAGAAAGAATCTCAGGTGTGGAAGATAAAATGGAAGAAATCTATGTATCCGTCAAAGAAAATAATAAATCTAAAAAAATTCCTGACACAAACCATCCAAGAAATCCAAAACAACATGAAAACACAAAACCTAAGAATAATAGGAACAGAACAAAAAGAAGATTCCCATTTCCAAGGCCCAGAAAATATTTTCAACAGAATAATAGAAGAAAATTTCCCCATCTTAAAGGAGAGGCCTATAAGGATACAAGAGGCCTACAGAACACCTAATAAATTAAACCAGAAAAGAAAATCCTCCTGCCACATAATAATCAAAACAGTAAGTATACAGAACAAAGAAAAAATACTAAAAGCTGCAAGAGAAAAAGGCCAAGTAACATATAATGGCAAACCCACCAGAATCAGAGATCTTGAAAGTCAGAAGGGCCTGGATGGATATCATGCAGACCCTAAGAGAACACAGATGTCAGCCCAGGCTACTATGTTCAGCAAAACTCTCAGTCCTTATAGACGGAGAAAACAATATTTTCAATGACAAAAACAAATTTCAACAATACCTACACACAAATCCAGCGTTACAGAAGATACTAGAAGGAAACTAACTAACCCAAGAAAACTAACTACATTCAGGAAAACACAGGAAATAAATAACCTCACTAGAGCAAAACAAAAAGAAGCCAAACACACAAAATCAAAATCAAAGGATCTAACAGCCACTGCTCATTAATCACTGTCAACATCAATGGACTCAATTCCCCAATAAAAAAGACACAGACTAACAGAATGGATACATGAACAAAACACAGCAATCTGTTGCATACAAGAAACACACCTAAGTCACAAAGATAAAAATTACCTGAGAGTAAAGGGCTGGAAGACAGTTTTCCAAGCAAATGTACCCAGAAAGCAAACAGGAATAGCCATTCTAATATCTAATAAAAGAGACTTTCAACCAAAATTAATAAAAAGAGATGAGAAAGAACACTTTTCATACTCATCAAGGGAAAATTCCACCAGACATCATAATCCTGAACATCTATGCCCCAAATACAAGGGCACCCACATTTGTAAAAGAATTTGTAAAACATTAATAAAACTTAAACCACAAAATAGATCCCCACACATTAATAGTGGGAGACTTCAACACTCCACTCTAAACAAAAGACAGGTCAACCAAACAGAAATTAAACAAAGAAACAATAACTCTAACAGAGGTCATTAATGAAATGGACCTAACATATATCTACAGAACCTTTCACCCAAACACAAAAGAATTTACCTTCTTCTCAGCACCTCATAGAACCTTCTCCAAACTAGACCACATAGGTTGGTCAAAAAGTGAGCCTCAACAGATACAAGAAGATTGAAATAAGCCGTTCTATCCTATCTGATCACCATGGAGTAGAGCTGGACCTAAACAACAACAGAAATAGCAAAAAGCATACACACACATGGAAACTGAACAACTTGCTACTAAATGACAGCTGGGTCAGGGAAGAAATAAAGAAAGAAATTAAACTCTTCTTAGAATTCAATGAAAATGAAGGCACAACACACCCAAACTTATGGGAAATGATGAAAGCAGTGATAAGAGGAAAGTTCATATAGCTAAGTGCCTTCAAGGAGAAATTCAAAACATCTCATTCAAGCAACTTAATGGCCCACTTAAAAGCCCTAGAGAAAAAAAGAAGCAGACACACCAAAGAGGAGTAGGCATCTGGAAATAATCAAATTCAGGGCTGAAATCAATCAATTAGAAACAAATAAAACAATTCAAAGAATCAATGAAACCAAGAGCTGGTTCTTTGAAAAAATCAACAAAGTAGACAAACTTTTAGCCAAACTAACTAAAAGGCAGAGAGACACTATCAAAATTAACAAAATCAGAAATAAAAGGGGTGAGATAACAAGACACTGAAGAAATCCAAACAATTGTTAGGACTTACTTCAAAAGCCTATATGCCACAACATTTGAAAATCTAAAAGAAATGGACAGTTTTCTTCATTGATTCCACTTACCAAAACTTAATCAAGACCAGGCAAATCAATTAAATAGTCCTGTATACCCTAAGGAAATAGAAGCAGTCATCAAAAGTCTCCCAACCAAAAAAGCCCAGGGACAGATGGTTTCAGTGCAGAATTCTACCAGACCTTCAAATAAAAGCTAACTCCAATTCTCTTCAAACTATTCCACGAAATAGAAACAGAAAGAACACTACAAAACTCATTCTATGAAGCCACAGTCACCTTGATATCTAAACCTAACAAAGACCCAACAAAGAAAGAGAATTTCAGCCCAATCTCTCTTATGAACATTGATGCAAAAATACTCAATAAAATACTTGCAAACCGAATACAAGAACACATCAAAGATATCATCCACTATGACCAAGTAGCCCTCATCCCAGGTATGCAAGTGTGGTTCAATATATGGAAATCCATCAATGTGATCCACCATATAAACAAACTGAAAGAAAAAAACCACATGATAATCTCCTTAGATGCTGAAAAAGCATTTGATAAAATTCAACATCCATTCATGTTTAAAGTATTGGAGAGATCAGGGATACAAGGCACACACCTAAACATAGTAAAGGCAATATACAGCAAGCCTATAGCCAACATCAAATTAAATGGAGAGCAACTTAAATCAATCCCACTGAAATCAGGGACAAGACAAGGCTGCCCACTCTCTCCATATCTTTTCAACATAGGTCTTGAAGTCCTAGCTAGAACATTAAGACAATTAAAGGAGATCAAGGGGATACAAATTGGAAAGGAAGAAGTCAAAGTATCACTATTTTCAGATGATATGATAGTACACCTGAGTGACCCCAAAAATTCTATCAGAGGAACTCCTTCAGCTGATAAACACCTTCAGCAAAGTGGCTATATACCAAAATTAACTCAAAAAAAAAAAAAATCAGTAGTCCTCCTGTTTACAAAAGACAAAAGGGCTGAGAAAGAAATTAGGGAAACTACATCCTTCACAATCACCACAAAGGACATAAAGTACCTTGGTATGACCTTAACCAAGTAAATCAAAGACTTGTATGAAAAAAAATTTCAAGTCTCTAAAGAAAGAATTAGAAGATACCAGAAGATGGAAAGATCTCACATGCTCATGGCTTGGCAAGATTCACATAGTAAAAATGGCCATCTTACCAAAAGCAATCTACAGATTCAATGCAATTACCATCAAATTACCAACACAATTCTTTACAGACCTGGAAAGAAAAATTCTCAACTTCATATGGAATAACAAGAAACCCAGAATTGCTAAAACAATCCTCTACAATAAAAGATCTTCTGGAGGTATCTCCATCCCTGATCTCAAGCTGTACTATAGAATGACAGTAATAAAAACTCCATGGTACTGGCATAGAAACAGAATGGTGGATCAATGAGATCAAATAGAAGACCCTGAAATAAACCCACACCCTTATGGACACCTGATTTTTGACAAAGATGCCAAAACCATTCAATGGGAAAAAAGAAAGCATTTTCAAGAAATGTTGCTGGTCTAACTGGATGTCTACATGCAGAAAAATGAAAATACATCCATACTTATCATCCTGCACAAAACTAAAATCCAAGTGGATCAAAGACCTCAACATAAAACCAGACACACTAAAACGCTTAGAAGAAAAAGTGGGGAAGAGCCTTGAACTCATTGGCACAGGAGACAACTTCCTGAACAGAACACCAACAGCACAGGCTCTAAGATCAACAATCAATAAATGGGACCTCATGAAACTGAAAAGCTTCTGTAAAGCAAAGGACACCCTTACAGGAACAAAATGACAGCCTACAGACTGGGAAATGATCTTCACCAACCCTGTATCTGACAGAGAGCTAATATCCAGTATATATAAAGAACTCAAGAAGTTAAACAGCAACAAATCAAGTAATCCAATTAAAAAATGGGATACAGAGCTAAACAGAGAATTCTCAATAGAGGAATATTGAATGGCCGAGAAACACTTAAAGAAATATTCAACATCCTTAGTCATCAGGGAAATGCAAATCAAAACGACCCTGAGATTTCACTTTACACCCATTAGAAAGGCTAAGATGAATAACTCAAGTGACAACACATGCTGGAGAGAATGTGGAGAAAAGGGAACCCTACTCCATTGCTGGCAGGAATGTAAACTAGTACAACCACTCTGGAAATCAATCTGGCGCTTTCTCAGGAATAGCGCTTCCTCAAGATCCAGCTATACCACTCCTATGCATATATCCAAAAGATGCTCAAGTATACAAGAAGGACATCTGCTCAACCATGTTTGTAGCAGTTTTATTGGTAATAGCCAGTAGCTGGAAACAGCCCAAATGCCCCTCAGTTGAGGAATGGATACAGAAATTGTGGTACATCTACACAATGGAATAAAAAAAATAAAAAAGGAAATCATGAAATTTTCAGGTAAATGGTGGGAACTGGAAAGATCATCCTGAGTGAGGTATGCCAGAAGCAGGAAAACACATAGGGTATATACTCACTCACAAGAGTATATTAGATCTATAATATAGGATAAACATACTAAAATCTGTACACCTAAGGAAGCTAATCAAGAAGGAGGAATCTGGCTAAGATGCTCAATCCCCATTCAGAAAGGCAAAGAGGATGGACATCAGAAGAGGGAGAAAACAAGGAACAGGACAGGAGCCTACCACAGAGGGCCTCTGAAAGGCTCTACACTGCAGGGTATCGAGGCAGATGCTGAGACTCATAGCCAAACTTTGGGCAGAGTTCAGGAAATCTTATGAAAGAAGTGGGAGATAGTAAGACCTAGAAAGGACAGAAGCTCTACAAGGAGAACAACAGATCCAAATTGTTTGGGCACAGGGGTCTTTTCTGAGACTGATACTCCAGCCAAGGACCACTCATGGAGATGGCCTGGCACTCCTGCACAGATGTAGCCCATGGCAGTTCAATGTCCAAGTGGGTTCCATAGTAATGGGAACAGGAACTATCTCTGACATGAACTGATCGGCCTGCTCTTTGATAGGCTCCCCCTGAGGGGGGAGCAGCCTTATGAGGCCACAGAGGAAGACAATGCAGCCACTCCTGATGAGACCTGATAAACTAGGATCAGAGGGAAGGGGAGGAGGTCCTCCCTTATCAGTGGACTGGGGGAGGGGCACAGGTGGGGAAAAGGAAGGGAGGGAGAGAGGATGGGATTTGGAAGGGAGGAGGGAGGGAGGTACAGGGGGGATACAAAGTAAATAAACTGTAATTAATAAAAATAAAAATAATTTTTAAAAGTGGAAAAAATAAAGATTCTCTTGAAAGTACCATTTCAGCTTCATGTGGAACCACATACACACACACACACACACACACACACACACACACACGCACACACACACACAGAAAAGCTAAAAGAATCCTGAATAATAAAGGCACTGCTAGAGGTATTCACTAACCCTGAAATCAGGTTGTACTTCAGAGCTACAGCAATAAAAAAAGGAAAAACACATGGTATTGGTACAAAATCAGACATCTTGATTAATGGAATCAAATTTAAAGCTCAGAAATAAATCCACATACCTATGGACACCTGAATTTTTTTAAGAAGACAGAAACAGCCTGGAAAAAAGACAAAATCTTCAACAACTGGTTGTTGTTGAACCAGATGGCTGAATGTACAAGAATCCAAACAGATTCATACTTATTAGCCTGAATAAAACTCAACTCCAAATGGATCAAAAACCTTAACATAAAGTTAGGATTTTCAATTTAGTACACTTATGGAATTTTGTAGCACACATACAAGTGGATATCTGATTCTCATGCCTTCTCTTGTTTTTTCCCCTGTTTGGTTTTTTTCTGTTTGTTTGTTTTTTTGTTGTTTTGGTTTTTTTTTGTTTGTTTGTTTTTTGTTTTTTTGTTTTACTCTGATATGCTTGTTTTGTTTAACATGATTATATTGTATTTTATTTTACTATTATCCTTTTTTTTCAGTTTTTTTTAATTTTATTTTTTTCTTATCAGTTACATTTTATTAACTCTGTATCCCAGCCGTGTCCCGATCCCTCATTCCCTCCCAGTCCCTCCCTCCCTCCCTCATCTCCACCGTGCCCCTTGCCAAGTCCACTGATAGGGGGAACCTCCTCCCCATTCATCTGATCCTGTTTTATCAGGTATCTTCAGCACTGGCTGCAAAGCTCTCCTCTGTGGCCTAACAGGACTGCTCCTCCCTTGGGGGGTGGGGAGGCCAAAGAGCCAGTCATTGAGTTCCTGTTAGAAATAGTCCTTGTTCCCCTCACTATGGGAAACCAATTGGTTACTGAGTTACCACAGGCTACATCTGAGCAGAGGTTCTAGGTTACATTCATACATGGTCCTTGGTTGCATGTCAGTCTCAGAAAAGACCCTGTGCCCAGATATCTTTGGTCCTTGTGGAGCTCCTATCCTTTCCTCATCAGACTAACTCCCCTTCTTTCTTATGATTCCCTGTACTATTATCCTTTAAAAGCCTGAATTTGTTTTCAAATTAGAGGCACAGAGAGTGGGTACAAATTGGAGTGGATGTGGGGAAGACCTGGAAGGAGTAAACAGGAAGAACAATAATCAGGATATATTATGTGAGAAAAATTCTTTGGGAATGAAAGGAAAAAACAAAAAATATAATAAAAGACTCAGTAATATACAATATGGTATAAAAAGAGACAAGTAAGTCAACAGAATAGAATAAAGTTCCCAGAAATAAAATGACAAAGCTATGCATACTTAATTTTTGACAAGGAAGGCAAAATGTATATTGAAAAGAGATAGCCTATTCAATAAATTATGCTGACAAAACTGGATTCTGTTTTTAAAAAAAGAAAGATTTATTTTGTTCATTTTGCACAAAAAAAGTTCAAAATAGAACAAAGACCTTAGTTTAGAACCTAATGCACTGAATGTTCTAGAAGAAAGCTTGATGGATACCCTTCAAAATACTGGGTTAGACAAGAACTTTCTTTTTTTTTTTCCTAAGACCATTCCAAGTGATCTAAAAGGTCCATTATAATTTTTTTTATTTTTTTATTTTATTTTCCTTTATTAATTACACTTTATTCACTTTGTATCTCCCCCCCCCCACCGTGGTTCCCTCCCTCCTCCCATCCCAATCCCTCCCTTCCTCCACCCTCTGAATGCATGTCCCTCCCTAAGTCCACTGATAGGGGAGGACTTCTTTTCCTTCCTTCTGATCCTAGTCAATTAGGTCTCATCAGGAGTGGCTGCATTGTCTTCTTCTGTGGCCTGGTAATGCTGCTTCCCCCTCAGGGGGAGGTAATTGAAGAGCAGGCCAATCAGTTCATGTCAGAGACAGTCCCTGTTCCTATCACAATGGAACCCACTTGGATACTGAACTGCCATGGGCTACATCTGTGCAGGGTCTTAGGTTATCTCCATGCATAGTCCTTAGTTGGAATAGCAGTCTCAGGAAAGACCCCTGTGCTCAGAATTTTTGGTTCTGTTTGCTCTCCTTATGGAGTTCCTGTCCTCTCCGGATCTTACTGTTTCCCACTTCTTTCCTAAGATTCCCGGAACTCTGCCCAAAGGTTGCCCATAAGTCTCAGTATCTACATTGATAGTCTGCAGGGCAGAGCTTTTCAGAGGTCCTCTGTGTCAGGCTCCTGACTTGTTCCCTCTTTTCTCCTGACAAGAACTTTCTTAATAGTATACCAATAACACAGGAACTTAACCCTAGTATCAACAGATGGTACTACATGAATATAAAAAGCTTCTGTACAACAATGAAAGCAAACAGGAGAGCAAACAGACAGCACACAGAAACGGGAGAAAATCTTTACTTTAACTACTTTTCAGACATGGGGCTCATATTCACAATTTACAAAGAATTGCAAAATTAAGTAACAGGGAAATGAAACTGCCAGTCAACAAACCAACAAATGAACTGAATAAGCAATTTTAAATAAAAGAAATAAAAATGATCAACGAGTATTTATAAGATTTTTCCATATTCTTCGTCATCAAGGAAATGCAAATTAAAAATACTATGAAATACCACCTGACACCAGTCAGAATGGCTATCATCAACAAATCTGAGAATAAATGATAGGATGTGGTGAGGGAAGACCCTTTATTCACTCTTGGTGGGAATGAAAATGAACACAGTCATGTGGAAATCAGTTAGAATATTTCTCAGAAACTTAAAAATAGAAGAAACATATGACCCAGGTGTTTCATTCCTGCCCATATTCCTACCATACCCTACCAGAGAAATCTTCACCCACATGATTGTTAATTTTTAAAAGAATTTTAAGATTATAAAACATTATAATTACATCATTATGCCCTTCCTCCTCCTCCCTATAAATCCATCTTTATCACTCCTTCTTTCAATAAAGCAAAAAAAAAAAAAAAAAAAAAAAAACAAACCCTGAAATCAACCAAGATGTCCATCAACAGATTATATGTGTATGTGTATATAAAATAACAAAAATGCAATAAAAACACTCCATAACCACTGATGGACTTTGTACTTCATCCCCTGCACTTATTTTCTGGCCCACAACTCTGCCTGCTTTCATGAAGCCCCATGACCACCACTAGGAACCCAGATCCAAGCCCTATGCCAGTCAACTCTCCTTAAAGCACACCCAACTGCCTTAAACTGCACCCCATGCCCTGTGTTCTATTTTACAGCCATCCTCTGGATGTGTTCCCAGAGCCCCACCTCCACCAGAGATACCAGGTAAAACCCCACCCAAAACCCTTAACTGCTAACTTTCCTTAAAGAACACCCAATGGCCATAAACTGCACTCCAGCCACTGTGCTCCATTTTCCTGTCCATAGTTCTTTCTGAGTGCCAGAGCCCCACCTGCACCAGGGACACCAGCTAAGACCTCACCCCAAGCCCTAAGCCCACCAACTTCCCTTGAAGCATGACCAACAGGTGTAAACAGCATCTTATCTCCTGGTCTCCATTTTCCCACCCACAATTCTTCCTGTTTTCCCAAAGACTACTCAGGCACCAGGGATCCCAAGCCACTCTGGTAATAAGGACAAGAGAGTCAATCCCAAAAATCCCAAAGGACACAAAGCCTCCTCTCCCACCCCCACCCCCAAGAAACAGCAGAGACACTCTACTGAACCTGCAGACTCACTGGTTACCAGAACCACAGGCCACAAAGGCAAGAAGACAGAGAAGAAAAAAAGAAAAACCAAGAGTGAAAAAACACACCCATCCCACAAAGACAAACTCAGAAATGATCATCTAACCTTAAATAACTGCAGAACCTAGATGGCTAAAGGCTACTATCAAAACAAACACAATCAACAACATCCAAGGTAATATGCAACCACAGAACCCCTATCCAACTAAAACACGCCCTAGATATCCTAACACAATTGAAGCATGAGAAAAATACAATCAAGGAGGTGAAAGAAATAAATAAAACTGTTAAGACTGAAAATAGAAACAGAAGCAATAAAGAAAACACAAACTGAGGAAATCCTGGAGATAGAGAACCTACAGAAGAAAACAAGAAATACAAATTCAGGCATCACCAACAGAATACAAGAGATAGAATAAAACATCTCTCACCATGTCTCTTCAGTATAGTACTTGAAGTCCTAGCTAGAGCAATAAGATGAGAAAATGAGACCAAAGGGATAGAAATTGGAAAAGAAAAAATCAAAACATCACTATTTGCAGATGGCATGACTCCCAAGATTCTACCAGAGAACTTCTATGGCTGATAAACACCTTCAGCAAAGTGCATGGATACAAAATTAACTCAAAAAAGTCAGCAGCCCTCCTGTATACTAGCAACAAAATGGTTAAGAAAGAAATTAGGAAAACAACACCCTTCACAATAGCCAAAATAATATAAAATATCGAACCAAGCAAGTGAAAGACCTGTATGACAAGAACTTCAAGTGTTTGAAGAAAGAAATTGAAGATTTTAGAAGATGGAAAGATCACCCATGCTTGTGGATCAGTAAGATTAACATAGTAAAAATGGTCATCTTGCCAAAACCCATCTACAGATTCAGTGCAATTCCCATCAGAATTCCAACATAATTCCTTACAGACATGGAAAGAGCAACCATTAACTTCATATAGAAAAATAAAAGGCCCAGGATGGCCAAAACAAGTCTGTATAAAAAAGAACTTCTGGTGGTATCAATATCCCTGATTTCAAGCTATACTACAGAGCAATGGTGATAAAAACTGCATGGTATTGCCATAGAAACAAACAGGTTGATCAATGGAACTGAATTGAAGACCAGGAAATAAACTCACAGTCCTGTTGGCACTTGCTTTTTGTTTTTTTGTTTTTGTTTTTTAGTTACATTTTATTAACTTTGTATCCCAGCTGTATCCCATTCCTTCATTCCTTCCCATTCCCACCCTCCCTCCCTCATCCTCCCTGCCCCTTTCCAAGTCTAATGATAGGGGAGGACCTCCTCCCCTTTCATCTGACCCTCTTTTATCAAGTATCTTCAGGACTGGCTATAAAATCCTTATCTGTGGCCTAGCAGGACTGCTCCTCCCTTGGGGGGTGGGGAGGTCAAACAGCCTGCCATTGAGTTTCTGTCAGAAATAGTCCCTGTTTCCCTTACTAGGGAAACCCACTTGGTTACTGAGATACCTTGGGCTACATCCAAGCAGAGGTTCTAGACCATATCCATACATGGTCCTTGGTTGGAGAAATAGTCTCATATAAGACCCCTGTGCCCAGATATATTTGGTCCTTGTGGAGCTCCCATCCTCTCCACGTCATACCGAAGGTTTGGTTATGAGTCTTAGTATCTGCTTTTTTTTTTCTCAGGTGTGGAAATTTTCCTTTATTATTTTTCTAATTCTTTATTAATTACACTTTATTCACTTTGTATCCCCCCTGTGGTTCTCTCCCTCCTCCCGTCCCAATCCCTCCCTTCCTCCACCCTCCGCATGCATGCCCCTCCCCAAGTCCACTGATAGGGGAGGTCTTCTTTTCTTTCCTTCTGATCATAGTGAATTAGGTCTCATCAGGAGTGGCTGCATTATCTTCTTCTATGGCCTGGTAATGCTGCTTCCCACTCAGGGGGAGGTAATTAAAGAGCAGGCCAATCAGTTCATGTCAGAGATAGTCCCTGTTCCTATCACAATGGAACCCACTTGAATACTGAACTGCATGGGCTACATCTGTGCAGAGGTCTTAGGTTATCTCCATGCATAGTCCTTAGTTGGAATATCCGTCTCAGGAAAGACCCCTATGCTCAGATTTTTTTGTTCTGTTGCTCTCCTTATAAAGTTCCTGTCCTCTCCAATCTTACTATTTCCCACTTCTTTCCTAAGATTCCCGGAACTCTGCCCAAAGGTTACCCATAAATCTCAGCATCTGCACTGATAGTCTGCAGGGCAGAGCCTTTCAGAGGTCCTCTATGTCAGGCTCCTGATTTGTTCCCTCTTTTCTCCTTCTTCTGATGTCCATCCTCTTTGCCTTTCTGTATAGGAACTGAGCATTTTAGCAAGAGTCCTCCCTCTTGATTAGTTTTTTTAGGCGTACAGATTTTAGCAGGTTTATCCTATATTATGTCTATCTGAGTACACTTCTAGGTGGAGTTTTTCAGAGGCCCTCTGTGGTAAGCTCCTGTCCTGTTACTTGTTTTCTCCTACATCCAATGCCCATCCCATTTGTCTTTCTAAGTGAGGATTGATCATCTTACCCTGGGTCTTCTTTCTTGTTTATCTTCTTTAAGTGTGTAGATTTCATTGTTATCATGGCACTTGTTTTTTTTGACAAAGAATCCAAAACCATACAATGGAAAAAAAAAAAAAAAAAAGACAGCATCTTCAACAAATAGTGCTGGTCGAACTGGATGTCTGCATGTAGAACAATGCAAATAGACCCGTATTTTTCACCTGTGCAAAACTCAAGTCCAAGTGGAACAAAGACCTTGACATAAAACCAGAGACTCTAAATCTATTAGAAGGCAAAATGGAGAAAAGTCTGGAACTAGTTGGCGTAGGAGACAGCTTCCTGAACAAAACACCAAGAGCACAAGCTCTGAGATCAACAATTAATAAATGGAACCTCATGAAACTAAGAAGCTTCTGGGAGTCAAAGGATACTGTCACTAGAACAAAACAACAACCTATGGATTAGGAAAATGTCTTCACCAACTCTACATCAGACAGAGGGCTAATATCTAAAATATACCAAAAAACTGAAGAAATTAAACATCAACAAATCAAATAATCGAATTTTAAAATGGGGCTCAGAGAAAAACTGAGAATTCACAACAGAGGTATCTTGAATGGCTGAGAAGCACTTAAAGAAATGTTCAATGTCCTTACCCATAAGAGAAATGCAAATCCAAACAAGTCTAAGTTTCCATCTTACACCAGTCAAAATGGCTAAGATTTAAAAAAAATTTAAAAAAAAAAACGCAAGTGACAACACATGCTGGCAAGGATATAGAGAAAAAAACTCGAGTGACAACACATGCTGGCAAGGGTATGGAGAGAAAAACTCGAGTGACAACACATGCTGGCAAGGGTAGAGAGAGAAAAACTCGAGTGACAACACATGCTGGCAAGGGTATGGAGAGGGGACCCTCCTCCATTGCTGGTGAGAGTGCAAACTTGTACAACCTCTTTGGAAGTCAATCTGGCGCTTTCTCAGAAAATGGGGGACAGTGCAACCTCAAGACCCAGCTATACCATTCCTAGGCATATACCCAAGAGATGCTTCACCATACAACAAGGGCACTTGCTCAACTATGTTCATAGCAGTTTTATTCATAATAGCCAGAAGCTGGAAACAATGGAGATGTCCCTCAACTGAAGAATGGATATAGAAATTCTGGAACATTAACACAATGGAATACTAATCAGCAAGTAAAAACAAAGAAATCATGAAATTTGCAGGCAAATGGATGAAACTAAAAAAGATCATCCTGAGTGAGGTAACCCAGACCCAGAAAGCTGTACATGGTATGTACTCACTTAGAAGCAGATATTAGACCTATAGTACAGGATAACCATATTATATTCCATAGACCCAAATTAGCTAAGTAACAAGGAGGGCCTAAAGAAGGGTGCCAGAATATCACTCAGAAGGGGGAATAGAACAGACAGCAGAGTAGATGAAGAGAGTGACCTGGGCAGGAGATAGAATGGCAAAGGAAACAAGGGTAGGGATCAGATGTAGGAAGAACCAGGGTAGGAGGTAAGAGGGCTAGGAATAAGAAGGGAAACTGAGGGAGCACATCTCTCTGTCAAGCTGGAAGCCTGCAACAGGGTAGGCTCCTGGGAGGATAAGGGTGTGTCTCTAGCTGAGACTCCTAGCAGGGGGACATGAAGACCAAAGTGACCAGCTATAGCCAGGCAAGACTAGTGGAAGGAGGGAAAAAACAACCCACCCACAAAACTCCAAAAACTACCCTGCCAACAAGAAATGCAGGGATAAAGAGGGAGCAAAGCTTAAGTGAATGTCCAACGAATTACTGGCCCAACCTGAGACCCACCCCACAGTAGAGAGCCAGCCTTGACACCATTAGTGATGCTCTGCTACGCTTGCACACAGGAGCCTAACATGACTGTCATCCGGGCAACTCCAGCCAGCAGCAGCAGGAAACAGATGTTGGAACTTGCAGCCAAGCATGGGGCAAAGCTCCAGGGGTCCTGTGAAAGTGTTGGGGAAAAGATGGGAGGAATTGGAGGGGGGAGGAACCTCACAAGAAAAACAACAGAGACAACCAACCCAACTAACCCAGCCCCATGAAGGCTTACAGAGACTGAGACATCAACCTAGGAGCAGGCATGGTCTGGACCTAAGCCCCCTGCACATATGTGGACAATGGGCAGCTTGGTCCTCATATGTGGTACCTGGTGAGTGGGTGGTGGCTAGGTTTCTAACATAGACTCTATTGCTTTTATATTACTTCCCCCTGGCAGGGCTACCTTGCCTGGCATCGGGGATGAGAATAACCTCAGTCCTGATGTGACTTGATGTGCTGGGGAAGGTTGACACAGAGGGTAGGGCCTCCCCTTTTCTGGGGGGAAAGTGTGAGGAGAAGGGGAAAGGAGGAGAAAGGGAGACCTGAGGAGAAGTGGAAGGGAGCACCCTGGGGATGTAAAGTAAATAAACTGAGATTTAAAAAATTAAATTAATTTTTTAAAAAGATTGGTGTTGTAGAGCCTTGCAGTTACAGAAATGCTAGTCAGGATGATTCTATTTGAGTTTGATTTTGTTTAAATTTGGTATAAGATTAATAAATCAGAAGCTATTTCCTTCTACCTGTTACATCAAACTTATCTTTCCACAGCAGTCCAATCTCTCTGACCTTTGTTTAATCCTTCCTTTCCTTCCTCTGTTTCTCTTTCATATTTAATGTAAGACCACCAACCTTTCCTTTGAATGTTAAACTATAATGTAGCCTTTTGCTTAAGCAAAGGCAATCTGTCCTCTGTTTTTCTACAATATTAGAAAAGTCCTGATATGACAAGTTAGCTCAGGAAGGCAGGCAGTTCACTGAGCTAAAATGCTTTTCTCCACACCTTTGTCATGAAGCCTTGTTTCAATATTTTTATTACAATCCTGTAAAGGATAGAAGAACATCAGGATTCCTAAGACTGCTTACTCTGCCTTCAGGAAGGTACCAAGGTCTGTCAATAATAGCATGACCAACATCTTTTTCTGTCAAAACTAGTTTCTTGTTTCTGGATCTGGACATGAAAACCTAGTGATTCGGTTACAGATTGTCAGCTTCTAGAATTTCCCTGACTTTTTCTTCTTTAATAATTTCTCTCAAATCCTCTGTCTCATGCTTACCAATATCACTTATCAATAATCTAAATTTCTAGTTAAATAATTAGCTCTATAGAAAACTTGACTTTCTGCATAGCTCTTTTTCCTAGGAAACTTCCATTAGCTTTATTTTTATTAATACCAGCTTTTGTTACTTTATCCAAGTTCTAGCTTCTGGAGAGAGGCCTTTAACAGTAAGAAATATAAGTACAAGCAAAAGTTTTACAGCAAATTTCCACCAAGAGCAGTGATGGGTCAGTCCTGGTCATCTGGGCACTGCAACTTTGTCAAGCAGCACTGTCAGGATGTTTGACCTTGCCAGCGGTTTGCCTTGGCTCTTGACAATTCTGTCTTTGCACTGGTGTCTAGGTAACTGTAGTTGGGATAATTGTGATTCTAGGTGTTGGTATATTCTTTAACATATATTCTTATAGCATCTATAAGAATAGAGCATCATTCTCAGTGACCAGGAAATAGTGTATCACAACCCTATTCAGAAAAGCATAAAAAGGAGACATAAGTATCAGAACTCCAAATCACTAGTAACTTATAATCAGCAAAAGGTGTGTGTGTGTGTGTGTGTGTGTGTGTGTGTGTGTGTGTGTTCACATAGCCTTGGAAATAAGGGCAGGCAGGGTGGAACCACGTGACTAATCATAGGCCTTGCAAATTCATCACTTAGGAGGAGTAAAACAGATTGATATAGAAATTGAATAAAGCCTACATGTGGATACTTGCCTTGGTCCTAGATGTCCCAAGTTGGAATTATTGCTGGGAGTGCTCAAGCTTAGCATCTGTGTACCATAAAGACGAACCTCAACAAATTGAGGTTCCCTCCTTCCATTCGCTAAGAGAAATCTAAAAACTATGCACAAAGGCTTTCTTCATCCTCTAATTCTTCTGGGTCACTGGAAACTAAATGAGATTAAAAAATGGGAATTGTAGGGTTTACAGAAGCAGAATGGTGGCCTCGGGAGAAACTGTTGTCATGATAACAGCTTAAAAGAATCTACCAGGCGCACATTCTCCTGCCTTGCAGTATCTCCCACTCTAACCGTAGTCATGCTGTTACCGTCTTCCACTTTACTTCTCCAGTTACTTCAACCATGCAGCTTTTGGCTGAAGCTGTAACGAAGATGCAGTCCTTCCTCCCACCACCAGGTGGTGCTGTATTCGTGTGGGGAAACGTGCCAAGCTACCACATGTCACCCTTTAGGGCCACGAAACCTTTCGTATTTTAGGATGTACACCTTTATGCCTACACTCTACCTTGGCATGCCAGTAGCCTGTTCTGCAGTTCTGACAACCAAAACTGTCTCCAGACATCACCAAATGTACTTGAGGTGTTTGGATCACTGTGAAAAGCCTAATGAGAAGCCAAAGGCAAACAGATGCTGAAGAATTTTAAATAACAGAAAAGAGAAATAAATTTTTACAAATATTTTATAATTTTGTTAGTTTTGTAATAAGTGGTGCATTAATCATGAAAAATCAAGATTGTGTTAAACTATTAAAAACAAAATATATGTGAATATTTTAATGAGCATACTACAAAGAATATGGTCATATGATTAAACGCACATAATATTTTAAGATTTATTGTTTATTCGTGTATATCATTGTTTGCCTTTAGGTATATACGTGTGTGATTGGTATCCATAGATGCCAAAAGAAGATATTTGGATCCCATAGAAGTTGGGTTATAGACAGTTATGAGCCATCGTGTGGGTGCTGGAAACTGAATCCAGGTGTTCTGCAAGAGGAGCAAGTGCTCTTATTCACTGAGTCCTCTCTACAGCCACATAAGGCTAAGTACACATCAATGTATACTACAAGCACGCTCACATAATTTCCTTTTCTACCAATTATAGAAAAAGATAAAAAGAAGGTCTGGGAAATTAACCAGAGAATAAAACACTTACCATGCAAGTATGATACCCAAAACAAGCTGGTTAATCAACCTAGTCAAATTTGTGAATTCTAGCTGTATCAACCATACTCAAGGGTAGGTCCCATGCCCAGGTGTAATTGGCCAGCACAAAAACATGGCTATTGTTTGTTATTATTATTAACCTTATTTATTTACTTTACAGCCCGGCCACAGTTTCCCCTCCCTCTTCTCCTCACAGTTCTCCCCCAACTCCCAGACATCCACCCCTCCTCCCTCTCTCCTCAGATAAGGAAAGGCCTCCCATGGATATCATCCAGCCTTGGCATATCATGTTGAAGTAAGACTAGGCACATCTTCTCCTATTGAGACTAGACAAGCCAGTCCAGTTTGGAAACGGGGATCCAAAGGCAGGCAACAGTCGGACACAGCCCCTGTCCCTGCTGTTAGAAGTCCCACATGAAGACCACCTGCCCTCCTATTGCGTAAGCGCGCGCAGAGCACCAGTCCCGTGCTGGTCGGCAGTTCAGTCCATGAGCCCCTATTGGCCCAGGTTAGTGGACTCTGTAGGCCTCTTGTGGTGTCCTTTACTTCTCTGGCTCCCTCAGTCCTTCCTCCTGCCCTTCCACAAAACTCCCCGAACTCGGCCTATTGTTTGGCTGTGGGACTCTGCATCATTTTCCATCAGTTGCTGGGTGAAGCCTCTCTGATGACAGTAATGCTAGCCTCCTGTCCTCAAGTATAGCAGAGTATCATTAAATCTTGTCAGGGGTTGGCACTCTCCCATGGGGTAGGGCTCAAGTTGGTCATGTTGGTTTGCCATTACCTTGATAATCTGCTCCATCTTTATCCATACACTTCTTGTAGGCAAGACAAATTTGGGGTCAAAGCTTTTATGGATGGGTTGGTGTACCCTTCTCCCCGCTGAAAGTCTTACAGGAGGTGGCTACTTAAGGTTCCATATCTCCCATCCTTCCCCCCACCCCCACCCGCATCCCGCTGCTATGAGTCTCACCTAGGGTCACTCTTATAGACTCCCGGGAGCCTCCCCTGCCCCAGAAATGCCCGCCCCACCACCACCGATTTCTTCTCTCTCTCTCTCTCTCTCTCCTCTATCTCCTCTCCCCACCCACCCATTGCTCTCCCCACACCTGATTCCTATCCCTGACTCCTATGGTCCTACCTCCACACCTCCGCTGCCATCCAAAGCCCTCCTTCTATCTACTTCAGATGTCTATTTTCTTTCTGAATGAGACTGAGATTCAAGCATCCTTCCTTGGGCTCTCCTTGGTTTCTTTGGGTCTGTGGATTGTAGCATGGTTTTCCTTTACTTTATGGCTAATAAGATCACACTAAGTGAGGTAATCCAGACCCAGAAAATCACTTGAGTTTTTTTTTTTTTTTGGGGGGGGGGGTAATCTTAGCCATTCTGATGTGTTTAAGATAGAATCTCAGAGTCATTTTAGTTGCATAAAAATATGGCTTGTCTGTGTGAACTTTTTATTTAAATTTTTTGCCTTTTTTTCTTTTTGTTTGTCTATTCTGATTTTCATTTTTTTGGTTTGTTGTTTTTCTTTTATGGGAATATTTTTTTTTATTATTTTTTATTTTTTCTTTTTAGTTACATTTTGTTAACTCTGTGTCCCAGCTGTATCCCGCTCCCTCATTCCCTCCCCAACCCCACACTCCCTCCCTGGTCTCCTCCCTGCCCCTTTCCAAGTCCCCTGATAGGGGAGGACCTCCTCCCCTTTCATCTGTCCCTGTTTTATCAGGTATCTTCAGGGCTGGCTGCAAAGTCCTCCTCTGTGGCCTAACAGACTGCTCCTCCCCTGGGGGGAGGTGTCAAACAGCCTGCCCTTGAGATCCTGTTAGAAATAGTCCGTGTCCCCCTTACTTTGGAAAACTACTTGGTTACTGAGCTACCACAGGCCACATCCGAGCAGAAGTTCTAGGTTATATCCATAGATGGTCCTTGGTTGAGTTTCAGTCTCAGAAAAGACCCTGTGCCCAGATATATTTGGTCCTTGTAGAGCTCCTATCCTTTCCATATCATACTAACTTCCCTTCTTTCATATGATTCCCTGCACTCTGCCGAGGGTTTGGTTATGAGTCTTAGTGTCTGCTTTGAAACACTGCTAGGTAGAGTCTTTCAGATGCCTTTTGTGGTAGACTCCTGTCATAAGTTCAAGGCACATCCCATTTGTCTTTCTAAATGAGGATTAATCACCTTCGCCTGTGTCCACTTTCTTGATTATCTTCTTTAGGTGCGTAGATTTCATTATGTTTATCATGTCTTGTAGGTCTATATAAGCGAGTATATACCAAGTTTGTCTTTCTCCTTCTGGGATACTTCACTCAGAATGATCTTTTCTAGATCCCACCACTTGCCTGCAAATTTCATGATTTCCTCCTTTTTGATTGCTGAGTAGTATTCCATTGTGTAAAAATACCACAATTTCTGTATCCATTCCTCCGTTGATGGACATCTGGGTTGTTTCCAAGTTCTGGCTATTACAAATAAAGCTGCTACGAACATGGTTGAACAAATGTCCTTGTTGTGTACTTGAGCAAATTTTGGGTATATACCTAGGAGTGGTATAGCTGGGTCTTGAGGTAGCACTACTCCTAGTTGTCTGAGAAAGCGCCAGATTGACTTCCAGAGTGGTTGAACCAGTTTACATTCCCACCAGCAATGGAGGAGGGTTCCCTTTTCTCCACAACCTCTCCAGCATGTGCTATCACTTGAGTTTTTCATCTTGGCCATTCTGATGGGTGTAAGGTGAAATCTCAGGGTCGTTTTGATTTGCATTTCCCTAATGGCTAATGAGGTTGAGCATTTCTTTAAGTGTTTCTCTGCCATTCGATGTTCCTCTTTCAAGAATTCTCTGTTTAGCTCTGTTCCCCATTTTTTAAGTGGATTACTTGGTTTGTTGCTTTTCTGCTTCTTTAGTTCTTTATATATACTTGATATTAGCCCTCTGTCAGATAAAGGGTTGGTGAAGATTCTTTCCCAATCTGTAGGCTGTCTATTTGTTTTGATGACAGTGTCTTTTGCTTTACAGAAGCTTTTCAGTTTCATGAGGTCCCATTTATTGATTGTTGCTCTTAGAGCCTGTGCTGTTGGTGTTCTGTTCAGGAAGTTGTCTCCTGTGCCAATGAGTTCTAGGCTGTTTCCCACTTTTTTTTCCAGCTGATTTAGAGTATCTGGTTTTATGTTGAGGTCCTTGATCCACTTGGACTTTAGTTTTGTGCAGGGTGATAAATATGGGTCTATTTTCATTTTTCTGCATGTAGACATCCAGTTGGTCCAGCACCATTTGTTGAAGATGCTGTCTTTTTTCCATTGAATGGATTTGGCTTCTTTGTCAAATATTGAGTATTCATAGGTGTGTGGGTTTATTTCTGGGTCTTCTATGCGATTCCATTGATCCTCCTTTCTGTTTCTATGCCAATACCATGCAGTTTTTATTACTGTTGCCTTGTAGTACAGCTTGAGATCGGGAATGGAGATACCTCCAGATGATCTGTTGTTGTACAGGATTGTTTTGGAGATTCTGGGTTTTTTGTTTCTCCATATGAAGCTGAGAATCTTTTTTTCAAGGTCTGTAAAGAATTGAGTTGGTATTTTGATGGGAATTGCATTGAATCTGTAAATTGCTTTTGGCAGGATGGCCATTTTCACAATGTTAATCCTACCAATCCATGAGCACGGGAGATCTTTCCATCTTCTGAGATCTTCTTCAATTTCTTTCTTCAAAGACTTGAAGTTTTTCTCAAACAGGTCTTTCACTTGCTTGGTTAGAGTCACACCAAGGTACTTTATGTTATTAGTGGCTATTGTGAAGGGTGTTGTTTCCCTAATTTCTTTCTCGGCCTTTTTGTCTTTGGTATACAAGAGGGCTTCTGATTTTTTTGAGTTGATTTTGTATCCTGCCACTTTGCTGAAGGTGTTTATCAGCTGAAGAAGTTCTCTGGTTGAATCTTTGGGTTCGCTCATGTATACTATCATATCATCTGCAAATAGTGACACTTTGACCTCTTCCTTTCCGATTTGTATCCCCTTGATCTCCTTTAGTTGTCTTATTGCTCTGGCTAGGACTTCAAGTACAATGTTAAAGAGATATGGAGAGAGTGGGCAGCCTTGTCTTGTCCCTGATTTCAGTGGGATTGCTTTAAGTTTCTCTCCATTGAGTTTGATGTTGGCTATAGGCTTGCTGTATATTGCCTTTACTATCTTTAGGTATGTGCCTTGTATCCCTGATCTCTCCAAGACTTTAAACATAAATGGGTGTTGGACTTTGTCAAATGCTTTTTCAGCATCTAAGGAGATGATCATGTGGTTTTTCTCCTTCATTTTGTTTATGTGGTGGATTACATTGATGGATTTCCGTATGTTGAACCACCCTTGCATTCCTGGGATGAAGCCTACTTGGTCATGGTGGATGATATCTTTGATGTGTTCTTGGATTCGGTTTGCAAGTATTTTATTGAGTATTTTTGCATCAATGTTCATAAGAGAGATAGGTCTGAAGTTCTCTTTTTTGGTTGGATCTTTGTGTGGTTTAGGTATCAAAGTGACTGTGGCTTCATAGAATGAGTTTGGTAGTGTTCCTTCTGTTTCTATTTTATGGAATAGTTTGAGGAGAATTGGTGTTAGTACTTCTTTGAAGGTCTTGTAGAATTCTGCGCTGAAGCCATCTGGTCCAGGGCTTTTTTTGGAGGGGAGACTGTTAATGACTGCTTCAATTTCCTTGGGAGATATAGGACTATTCAGTCTTTCTACCTGATCTTGACTTAATTTTGGTAGATGGAATCTGTCAAGAAAGTTATCCATTTCATTTAGATTTTCAAATTTTGTGCCATATAGGCTTTTGTAGTATGACCTAATAATCGTTTGGATTTCCTCAGTGTCTGTAGTTATGTCCCCATTTTCCTTTCTGATTTTGCTGATTTGTATGGTTTCTCTCTGCTTTTTAGTTAGTTTGGCTAAGGGTTTGTCTATCTTGTTGATTTTCTCAAAGAACCAGCTTTTTGTTTCATTGATTCTTTGGATAATTTTATTTGTTTCTAATTGATTGATTTCTGCCCTTACTTTGATTATTTCCAGCCTTCTTCTCCTCTTGGGTGTATCTGCTTCTTTTTTTTCTAGGTTTTTCAGTTGGGCCATTAAGTTGTTTGTATGTGATGTTACAGATTTCTTCTTGTAGGCACTTAGTGCTATAAATTTTCCTCTGAGCACTGCTTTCAATGTGTCCCATAAATTTGGGTATGTTGTGCCTTCATTTTCATTGAATTCTAGAAAGTCTTTAATTTCTTTCTTTATTTCTTCCTTGACCCAGCTGTCATTGAGTAGTAAGTTGTTCAGTTTCCATGTGCGTGTCGGCTTTTTGTTGTTTCTGTTGTTGTTGATGTCCAGCTTTAGTCCATGGTGGTCAGATAGTATACAAGGGATTATTTCAATCCTTTTGTATCTGTTGAGGCTTGCTTTGTGACCAACTATATGGTCTATTTTGGAGAAGGTTCCATGTGGTGCTGAAAAGAAGGTGTACTCTTTTGAGTTTGGGTGAAAAGATCTGTAGACATCTATTAGGTCCATTTGATTTAAGGATTCTGTGAGTGCTTTTATTTCCCTATTTGGTGTCTGTCTGGTTGATCTGTCCCTTGATGAGAGTGGGGTGTTGAAGTCTCCTACTATTAAGGTATTAGGATCAATGTATGATTTAAGCTTTAATATTGTTTCATTTACGAATGTAGGTGCTCTTGTATTTGGGGCATAGATATTCAAAATTGTGATGTCCTCTTGTTGGATTTTTCCTTTGATGAGAATATAGTGGCCCTCCTTATCTTTTTTGATTAACTTGGGTTGAAAGTCTATTTTATTAGATATTAGGATGGCTACTCCAGCTTGTTTTCTGGAACCATTTGCTTGAAAAACATTTTTCCAGCCCTTTACTCTGAGGTAGTGTTTATCTTTGTTGCATAGGTGTGTTTCTTGGATGCAACAGAATGTTGGGTCCTGTTTCCGTAACCATTCTGTTAGCCTGTGTCTTTTTATTGGTGAGTTGAGTCCATTAATATTGATAGATAATATTGACCAATGCATGTTAGTTCCTTTTGTAATGGAGTCGATGATCTTACCTTGTTTCATTGCTTGTTTTCTTTTCATTTTTGTTGGGATGTTATCTGTATGCCCTGTTTTCTTGGGTGAATTCGTTTTCGTTGGATTGGAGTTTTCCTTCTAGTATCTTCTGTAGGGTTGGTTTGCTGTATAGATATTGCGTAAATTTAGTTTTGTCATGGAATATTTTGTTTTCTCCATCTATGTTGATTGAAAGCTTTGCAGGGTATAGTAGTCTCGGTTGACATTTGTGATCTCTTAGAGTCTCCATGATGCTTGCCCAGGCCCTTCTGGCTTTCATAGTTTCTGATGAGAAGTCTGGTGTGATTCTGATAGGTCTACCTTCATATGTTACTTGGCCTTTTTCCCTTGCTGCTTTTAATATCTTTTCTTTGTTCTGTAGATTTAGTGTTTTGACTATGATGTGACGTGATGTGTTTCTTTTCTGGTCTAGTCTATTTGGTGTTCTGTAGGCCTCTTGTATATTTATGGACATCTCTTTCTTTAAGTTGGGAAAATTTTCTTCTATGATTTTTTTGAAAATATTTTCTGGACCTTGGAGCCTGGAGTCTTCTTTTTCATCAATTCCTATTATTCTTAGATTTTGTCTTTTCATAGCATCCTTGATTTCTTGGATATTTTGTGATTGGAACTTTTCTGATTTTACTTTTTCTTTGAGAGAAGTATCAATTTCTGCAAGTGTGTCTTCAGCTCCAGAGATTCTCTCTTCCATCTCTTGTATTCTGTTGGTGATGCTTACTTTTGTGGTTCCTGATCTTTTCTCCAAGTTCTCCAGCTCAAGAGTTTTCTCATTTTGTGTTTTCTTTATTGATTCTAATTCTGTTTTCATGCCTTGCACCATTTCTTCCATGTGTTTGAATTTGGATTCCTGTCTCTCTACGATGGCCTCTATTTCTTTGTTCATTTCCTTTTTGTATGCCACTAATTTTTTCTCTACTTGTGCCTCTATTTGTTTGGCTATGTTTGCCTGTGTTTCTTTAAGGGTTTTGTCTATTTCTTCTTTCTTTACCTCCAATTGACTGGCCAACTCTTTGAAAGATTTGTTCATTTCCTCCTTATAAGCCTCAAATAATTGAGCAAGCATGGCTTTAAGGTCATTTTCCTGTGCTTCTGATGAATTGGAGTATCCATCGGTTTTGGGGTTTGCTGGTGAAGTCATGATGTCCTGATTTATGTTGGAAGTGTTCTTTCGCCTACCCCTGGCCATTGGCTTGTCTGAGACCTTCCCTGTTTGTTTTTGGATTCTGCCAATCAGACTGGTACTGTCTCTCTCTCGAGTCTGGAGAATTCTTCAGGAAGTTGAGAGAGGTCCCGTGTCCTTAGCGTATGCTGAGGACTAGCTGTACCTGTGGGAGGAAAGTACGCAGGCGCAAACAGAGGCAAATGCAAGCGTGCGTGCGTGTGTGTGTATATGTGTGTGTGTGTGTAAGTGGGTGTGGGCGTGTGTCTCGAGGGACAGAGTGATGGCTAATGTTTAACCCTTGAGTGTGTGGGAGGGGCTCTGCAATGTATATGTCGCAGGCGCTAGTGATGATCGCAGCGCAATTTCTGGCATTAACTGCCTTAACTCCTCAATTAGACCCACAGAGCAGGAACTTCAATGTTCCAAGTGCCCCTCTGTTTCCCAAAGTGGGTATATGGGTGGGAGGGGGTTCGATGCCTGGCTTCTGTTTAAGCAGAACCCAGGATCAGTGGAGCTGCAGATTCTCAAGGGTGCACTCACTTACAGGCAGGACACTTGGCAGAGATTGGCGTATCTGGGCTCTCTGTTCTCTGGTTTGGCCCTGCTTCTTTGATGTGCTCCGCCAGTTCCGTGCTGCTGTCACTGCCAGGTTATGAGGTCTTGCTGCAGCTGGAGATTTCAGGGTGGTCACGTCAGTGGGAATCGGGGTAATCAGCCTTTCTGTTCTCTGGTTTGGCCCTGGTTAGTCTTAAACTGGAGGGCTGATGTGCCCTGCCAGCTCAGTGCTGCTCCGCCGCCAGGTTAGAAAGTCCCGCTGTAACTGGAGACTGGGTTGCTAGTCCAGATGCTTTCTGGGAAGTCCTGGGGTCTCTTTACTGTGCTCTCCAAGCTTCGGAGGCCCAGCGCCTGGTGTGTCTAGCTTGTATGGCGTTTTTGTCTGGTTTTGGTGAGTATATAGCGTATTCTCTGTCACTGTGGGATTGGGCGGGCCGTACCGTCAGTGATGGCGCTCGTGCGGAGCTAGTATGGCGTCTAGCAGACTCGGGCCCTGGGAGGATGGTGCAGCCGCCGCGAGTGAATCTGGGGCTCCGAGACACAGTACTGCTGGCCTTTGCCGATAAAGGGCTTGGGGCTCCGCCTCAGTGGCTGCCGGCCCCAGGCAGTTAGGTCTGCGCTGAGAAAGGCGAGTCGGCTGTGCCTGTGCTGAGGAGGAGGGAGGTCTGGGGGAGGGGAGTGCCGAGAGATCAAAGGATCGTTTCTCACCTTCCCCAATCAAGTCCGTGGGTGACCCGAGACCAAGGTTTTCACCTCCTGCGATGTTCCCTGTTGTTTAGAAAGTCTCTCCGTTGTTTCCCTGGCTTCAGAAGTTCTTCCACACATCAGCTCAGAACTTTATCTCTTCCACAGCTCGGAAACTGTGTGTGCTAGTCGCCATCTTGGCTCCGCCCCCCTATGGGAATATTTTTGAGAGAGAGAGAGAGAAAGGAGAGAAAGAGAATGAAATTGGGTGGGAAGGAAGATGGAGAAGATCTGGGAGGAGTTGAGGAAGGGAAAATCAAAATCAAAATATATTATATTTTAAAAGCCATTTTCAATTTTTTTTAAAAAAAAAAGGATTGGTCTTTTAGAAATACAGCAGAGTCCAATAGTATTTTGTCAGCATTGGTCAATACCTGAGGTATATTTTGTTCAGTCCACAAGTATATTTCTCTGTTATCTGGCCTTTTAGCAACACTATTGGTAATTAAGATCAAATAAGGTTTATTTAATAGAAACATGTAATTACATGGAGGAAGTGTAATACTGTAGTCTTAGGGTCTACTTTACATTTATTTATCCAGTGTGTGTATGGGAAGGGGTGTACAAGCCCACCATAGCACACTGTGAAAGTCAAGAGGACAGCTGTGAAAGTCAGTTCTCTTCTTCCACAATGTGGGTTCTGGGAATAGAACTCAGGCCATGCTTGGCAGCAAGCGCCTTTATCGGCTGGACAATCTTGCTGGTCTTCTTGAAGTATTTTAAAAGTATTATTAACTAATATTAAATCAAGTCTTTCTAAACCTAGGATTATAAAATTAACCTTAGGAGAGTAAAGGCTTATGGTCCATATTGCTGGTATTGAAGACACTGACATGATTTTCCATTTGTTTCTTCAGCTTTGGCATTGAAAAGAAAAGAAAAGCAAAAGGAACATTAAAGACATGAGAAGTAGGAGGGAAACTGTGTTGAAGAAAGCACAAAGAATGTAAGAGAAAGGGGGCAAAGAAAAAATATGTTAAAGATTTTCTAAATATAGTGACTATGTTTCATGTAAAAAAAAAAAAGTTTTCCAGATTAAGAAGACAAAGCAGGAGACAAAGCATCCAAATGTATTTATTGGGTTTGCTAGAACTCTAAAAACCTAAGCAATAATAATACAAAAAGTCATAAGATGAAAAACTTTACAGTGAAAAATCATACCATAGAATGAGTAATAACTAGATGTATTCCATCCATGCCTTGGCGTTTTTTTCTATTTGGGTTGCAGTTGAAAGATGCAAAGTAAAAATTAGGAAGAATGCTTATGAATAGGAAACACCAAACCCTCTCTGAATGTGTTAAGGTGCCAGGAAGTTTTAAAGTCTGCTGATCAAACAAACATATCACTCTGCAAGTTTTGGCAAGCATGAAAAACTATTCCTTGGAAATCCCCAGTGCCAAGAAACAGTTGCAGCCTGTATGAACATAGGCAAAGTTGAAACATCTCAAACATGTAGAAGAGAGATAAAGAGATAGAAGAGAGAGGAGAGAGAGATCTTAGAAAGGGGTATTTTAAAAAGTGAAGATGTTGGCACAAGACATTGTCATCTAGATCCATGTCTAAATACCCTGGCTCATTTTTCTAAATATCTCCTTGCATTTCTTGCGTGAATGAGGCTGGTGCTCTTTTATGTATTCTCAGAGCTAGCCATGGTTACACCATGAGGAGAGAAGTGTTTGTCTGGTCATGACTGTTAACGTTCTCTGGGTCATTAGTCTCTTCTAAGAGGTCTGGACCAAGCAACAAGACTAGTGTTGTATGTCAGATACAAAATCACAAAATCATGACTATTAAAATTTATTAAATGTGGGCCTGGAGAGACGGTTCAGGAAGAGTGCTTCCTCCTTTTAAAGAGGATCTGAGTTTGGTTTCCAGTACCCACTTTAGGAGACTCACAGCTGTGTATAACTCTGAATCCAAGACATCCAATGAGCTTTTTTCTGGCCTCTGTGGGTGCATGGACACACACACACCTTAATTACTTAAAACATTACAATTAAAAAAACATTCACAGTTAATAGAAAAAAGTGCCTCAAGTCTCACCTGTGTGCCAGTCATGACACTGTGGGTATTTATTAAACATTTAACTGGTCCTTGTACTGCATTGGTTGCTCTTCTGAGCAGTGTAAAAACATTTTAAAGACACTGACTGGTAATAAATGAATAAATAAATAAATAGCATTAATAACTTTCAACTCAGTGCCAAAACTAGAGTATGAATCTTAGTGCTGCCATATCCTAGTCTTGTACATTTTAGCCAAGTAATTAAAGCTCTCATGCCTTTGTTTTCTCATCCAAAATACTAATAGCAACAATATCTTTCTCCTAAGAATACTATGGGATAAAATTAATTACCTACATATAGTCCTTAAAACAGCCTCTAAAACATAAAAATTATTAACAAATGGTGGCTAGTAGAGAATTGCCACAATTATTATAGTTTGAATGAAGTTAGATTCCATTCAAGGTAGGTAGATTTGGTGTCATTCTTGTTATTTTGTGACTTATGCCTCCTAGCATTCCTGCCATACATAGTCTCAGTCTACACTGTTCTCAGGCTGGCCCTGCCTGTGGTTGGAAAAGAAAGTGCATGCTTCTGAGACTAGAACATTAAAGGCCTGTAGCTTTCACCCTGATTTTTTCACTCCATCCTGAACTTGAGATGCCATGCAAAAAAAACCCCAACTATCTTGAGTTTGTAAGGTTAAGAAAAACCCACATTAGGTCATTTTGAAAAGCCTCATAGAAGGAAAGAGAGATGCCCATATTTGAATATTCATATCTATAAAAGTCATCTTATTTGTGGCTCTAAACATCATGGCATTATCCTTACCAAAACTGCGGGTTTATGAACCAAATATATGGTTGCTTTCAGTTGTTTTATTATAAAACAACAAATAGCTAATCTATCACTTTTCTCCATCCTTCTTATTTCTAAATATTTTTTCTATATGCAATTGATGTGATCTTATTATTTTTAAAAATTCCTCTCTTTCCCACTTGGAGATATAACCTACATTCTTTTAAATTTTAAATTTTCTTAAATTCTGTGTGTGTGTGTGTGTGTGTGTGTGTGTGTGTGTGTCTGTGTGTCTGTGTGTATGTGATATGTATATTGTGGATGTCCATGCCACAGCACATATGTGGAAGTCAGAGAATAACTTTTTAATGACATAGTGAATTAGAAAGAAAGAAAGAAAGAAAGAAAGAAAGAAAGAAAGAAAGAAAGAAAGAAAGAAAGAAAGAAAGGAAGGAAGGAAGGAAGGAAGGAACAGTGGGAGAAAAAGTTTATTATAAATATGAGGGAGAGGACAGCCAAAGGCGGATTATCTAGGAGAATCCAGAGTGGTCATGGCCAGACTGAGCTGTGCCATGTGAGGAGACAAGGGAAGGAAAGGGAGAAAGGAAAGAGGGGAACCAGTTACAGCATCCAGGAAGCCCAGAAGAGTAGAGAAGCCCAAAAGGGAAGGGCAACCAAAATAGTTGAATTATATAGGGCTGCCCAACCCCCAGGGTAGTGGGCAGGGTATGCCAGCAAGAAGGGTAGAGACTGAAGGACACAGGGCAAATCTGGAGGCCAGCATCCACTTTGATCGGTTAAATAGGCATTTCAGCCTTTTGTTCAAGGTTTTAAACCTAACAATAGGACAACTTTGTGAAGTTGGTTCTTACCCTCAACTTTTACATGGCTTCTGAGTCAAAGCCTTAACACTAAGCTATCTCATCATCCTAACCCACAGTCTTGTACAAGTTCTTTTTTAAGTTTTCTTTGGAGGAGTAACATTTATACAAATAAACAACAAAAACAATATATAAATGGATATTATGGTTAGATAAGGCAACTTATCCCATGTCACCTATGTTGTATAGTGTTCCTTTAAAAAATTAAGTGAATAATACCCAAATTCTTTGTTCTTATGTATTGGATATCTTTTTTCTTTTTTGTGAAATTTAAAATGGAGCTAGCATCTTTAGAGATAAATATAAAATCCAGGACTTTCATAATTTGTCTACCTATTCTCAACTCCCTTGGATGGCTAAATGCTAATTCAATTACTATGATTCTTTCTGTAGTGACCCATCCATTTCCATTCTTAACCCTGAACTACAGGGAGCTGACAGGGATAACTAAAATCTCCAGGCTCTTTTGCCTTCTGCAGAGAAGTCATATTACCTTTGGTCAAATGAGAAGTATTGGCAGAGTTTTGATTAGCAGCTTCACAGGAGGAGTTTCAGGGACACCATAAGTCCCATTCACAGTAGAGACAAAGCACAAGTTCAAATTGATTCACTCAAGTTCAGAGTGAAGCAACAGATGATAACTGAAGATGAAGATTCTCGAGGGCACAGTGGACTCCCCAAAGTCTGCACAGGTTGATGAAATCAATCTGCACCAGGTTTTCATTCTCGTCTCTTTGAGGCGGTTTGCTTCCCTGACGGACTCCTACAGGAACCCTCAGAGGGCGGTGATAACTTGATTGGGTAAGGAAACTTCTAGTGCTATTCCTTGATCATTATATCATACAGTAAAGAACTTGTTATGAAGAATAATCACAAAAGAGTTGCTTCTTTATAGTGGTGGCACACTCCCTTAATCTCCACATATAGGAAGTGGAAGCAGGCAAATCTCTGTGAATTTGGGGCCAGCCTGATCTATAGATGGAGTTCTAAAACAGCCAAGACTATGCAGAGAGACCCTGTCTCAAAAACAAAACAAAAATGTGCATCAAAATCCTCTGATCACAAAACATGAATCATTAGAACAAGATTTTGTCAATCTCTACTACACGTTAAAGAATATGTAAAACTAGCATCTTTAAGAAAACGTAATTCTATATTTAATATTGTTAGCCCAATGTAATTATAAAAATTATCTAAGTATGTTTGTTTTCTGGGGTCTTTGGTAGGCTTGCTGCCTCTCATGGGATAGCATCAAAAAGATTAATTTTTGAGGTTTTTCTCTGATCCCAACTTCAGTGTACATATTATCAAGCTCTCTGCATGGTTCCTTTGAGTGAAGCCTCTCTCCACAACCATGAGGTGAGGTCGAATTCACCCCTGTGCTTCCTGATGGCAAAGAGGAGCTAGGAGAAATATGAAAGACCAGTTCGTAACCAAAAATCAGCAAAATTCTTTTATCACCTCCAGCTTCTGGTTATTTCGTGCCTCGGTGTAAATAAGTGATTATGAATTCACTCATCACCATGAGTCTGGTTGGCTTCCCTGCACTTTCTATGCAGCTCTTACATGATACTCTTCCCCTCACATTGAAGTGTAATATTTACTGTTTAATAAATTAGCCAAAATAAATAAAAGATTTAATATAAAAATTCTATGACATTTCAACCAGCATGTAATATTGAGTCTATTAAATATATAATATTTTATATTCTAGAACCACCACAATGAATGGGATACAAGTTTGCTTTAAAGAAATCACAGTCTAAAGGGAGAAACAGACACACCCAAGAACAAGAACACTATCCTGCGATAAGCGCTCTGTTAAGCAAGCTCGGTATGCTTAGGCAGACAGATCAGAAAAGTACCCAACCCAGTGGGAATTGAGTGGGAGAAGACTTCCCAGAGACGGCATTGCTTGGCTGAGTTCTAAGAGAAAAGCAACTGCCATTTAAAGAAGGGAAAAAGAACAATTCAGAAAAGGAAAGGTAACATCCAAAATACAAATTTATAGCACAAACCAAAGAACTGGAAGAGGCATCACTGAACAAAAGAGAATGTAAAGTTGATCGGCTGAATATGAATGATAATGGTAGCAGGAGCCTCAACTCAAATTCCTTCTTCTCACTTCACAACAATGAGAAAACTAAAACACTGTAAAACAAAAACAAAACTGCAGCTATGGCTTGCTGAGTACTTAATAAAAAACAGTAACTATCTCAGTCACTTTTATGATTCCTCTATTTAATTCTTAAAACAAGTCTAGGAGACAAATATAATTATAAATCTCATTTCAAAAACAAGAACACAGAGATTCTGACAGATCAAGTCATCTGTCCAACTAGCAATAATACTAGATTTAAACATGAATCAGTGTGAATTCAATCCATGTTCTTTACCCGTAGGGAAGATATTAAATCCCAATATTGACTATAACTCAATAGGCAATGAGATGCAATTGACAAAGGTTTAAAGCAGATATGGGAAATGCCTCTGGCTTCATTTCCTCTCCTTGCTGTTAGGAGAGGTAAGTGGGTATGAACTGGGAGAGCCTGTGGAGTTGCAATTAACACAGCTCTCATTATTCAGTCTTTTTGTTGTTGTTTTTAGCAAACTGGTCTTACCAGTTTACAACTGGGTGGAGAAAAGCATTTCTCTGGGTTGTGAGAACATTTCTACCTGCAAGACAAACCTTCTCTTCCCTGGTCTGACAGAACTGGAAGAAGACCCAGGATTCAAACTGGTGAGCATCTCCTTCCCTCAAGGATCCTCAGTGAGACTAACTTCCCCTTTCCCAAAGACTAGAACATACCTAAGAAAGGTCCACTCAGCTATTAAGAGTAAGGAAATCATGAAATTTGCAGGCAAATGGATGGAACTAGAAAAGACAATCCTGAGAGAGGTAACTCAGAAGCAGAAGGACGCTTCTGGTATATACTGGTATATACTCATGTTATATACATGGTATATACTCACTTATAAGTGGATATTAGCCATAAAATACAGGATAACCATACTAAGATCCACAGACCCAAAGAAGCTAAGCGACAAGGAAGACCCTTCAGAGGATGTGTAATTCTCATTCAGAAAGGCAAACAGAATAGACAACAGAAGCAGTTGAAGAGAGGGAACAGGATGGGAACCTACCATAGATGTCCTCTGAAAGATTTCACCCAGCAGGGGATCAAAGCAAATACTGAGACTCAGCCAAACTTTGGGCACAGCACAGGGAATCTTATGGAAGAATCGGGGGGGATAGAAGGATCCAGGGGATGGGGAGGTGACAGGAGCTCCACAAGGAAAACAAGAGAGCCAACAAATCTGGGCCCCGGGGCAGGGGTCGGGGGGGGGGGGGGGGGGGGCGGGTTGCAGAGACTGATGCACCAACCAAGGACCATGCATGGAGAGCACCTAGACCCCCTGCTCAGCTGTAGCTGATAGGCAGTTCAGTCTCCACGTGGGTTCTCTAGTAAGGGGAGCAGGGCTTGACTCTGACATGGACTCATGCCAGTTCTTTGATCACATCTCCCTGACAGGGCAGCCTTGCCAGACCACAGAAGAAGAGGTTGCAGGGAGTCCTGATGAAACTTGATAGGCTGGGGTCAGATGGTAGGAGAGGAGGGCTCCCCCTTTCTGTGGACCAGGGGAGAGGGGAGAGGGAAGAAGAGTGAGGGGGTGGGACTGGGAGGAGATGAGGGTAGGGGCCACAATTGGTATATAAAATAAATTAATTATAAAAAATAAATTAAAAATAATTTACAAGGAGAGGCCTGTGGCCTAAGGTTTCTTTTTCTACTATAGTTTGAAGAAAGTCTTTTTGTTCCTGATCTCTGCTTCCATTCTCTATCTCCCTCCTTTTCCTCCTCTCTCTCCATTATCCTCAGATTCTCCCCCAACATTCCTCTTCTATGCTATCTCTTTTCATTCATACTTCTATTCTGCCATCTCACTTCATTTCTTGTCTTATAATTCAACAAGGTCCTGCCGTAAGCAATGGCTTTGAGACTTTGTTCTTTGCTCAAACTTTGGAATGCTAAGAGGGTCTCTATAAAGTACTCCAAAGCTGAACTGGTAATATAAATGGCATGTAGAAGGCGCATCTATACTTAGCTATATCTGAGCTCACTGGGAGACAATGTGAGTCAGAAAAGATATGTCTGGATGGTCTCAAGAACTGGGTCAGACACCTTGCTGAGGCACTAGGAAGTGTGATTAACCAGTCTGCTTCTGGAGTCTAGATTTCCTTTCCCCAAAATGAAGTGAGGACTAGATGGTTTGTATGGTAATTTCTCACTGCAGAGTTCATTTATGTAAAAAAATACTAGAACCTGGGCCCATCTGGGGTTATCAGGGGTTTTGTTTGTTTGTTTGTTTGTTTTAAATTTTATTCTATGTGCATTAGTGTAAAGGTGTCATATCCCTTGGAATTGTCTGTACAGACAGTTGTGAGCTGCCATGTGGGTGCTGGTAATTGAACCTGGGTCCTTTGGAAGAGCAGGCAGTGCTCTTAACCACTGAGCCATCTCTCCAGCCCAGGGGTTATTATTTTTACTAGAATTAGGCAAAAAACAAAACCACAAACAAACAAAGCTATTGCCCCCATTGTGTTCAACTGTACTGTTTGCCTATATCCATCTTCATCCTAAATACTTATGTGAGACAAATTTTGTGACTATGTCCTCCACGAAATACCAAATGCTTTATAAATCCTTGAATTCCCAACACAGAGTACCTGGCCTATGCAAGCATAAGCATAGTTTTAAAAAAATTTTTAAGATAGATTTGCAAAGCAGAATAGATAAGTTCAGGTTAGAAACCCCGGCTAGACACGAACAGGAACAAAATCCGTAGGTGGTGGTACATGGCTTTTCTTACATGGTGGAAAAAAGAAATCTATCTAGCCAATTGTGATAACAGGCTCTGTCATACTACCTGAAACAGGTGGTATTCCCCAACTTCTGAGAGGAACAGGAAACAGTCCATGATGGAGAAATAACATGTTTATTGAGACTCTTAGAGTTTTAGGTTCTTGTTTCTGTAGTGAAGGACATGATTATGAGGGTCTAGTGGGCCAGTAAAGTTGAAATTCTTGGATTGAAACCAGATCTAACCGAGCAAAAGCTCTTGCCAAGAACTTTTTTAAAGAGATAAATGGTTTATTCTAGCTCCAGTACCTATTAATTAATCAATAACCAATATCAATATGATCAGTTATGTAATGGTTCCAGCCACACCATGATGCGTACTTTTACTTTGTATCCTTCTGTTTTGCCATTCTCAGTGCTACTTCCTCTCATTCTACCTCCTTTGAGTGAAGCATAAAATCTGTGTCAATATTGTCCCATTGTTCAATTGACTGATTATTATTTTAAGAACAAACTAAGTCTAATTGATTAATTTTAGTTCTTACCATTTTGTATTTCTTTTAGAATGCCCAGAACTGCCTAAACTAGAAGACTGAAGTACAAACTTGCCCGTAGTTCAACATTTGTTCCAGTAAGTCAAGTCTTCTTGTTGCACCACCATCGTGTCACTCCATTTTATTGGAATCATCAACTCTTAAAGGTTGGGGATATAGCTTGGTGTTGGTGTGCTTGACCTTGAATGCACACGACCTTGAGTTCTATCCCTAAAACCACAAAATAACCTCAAATAATAATTAATAAACTCATTCAGTCTTCCTTATTTTGTGGCACATGACCTCCTGGGAATGAGCCTTCCCAACAACCTAGATTTAACTCCTGAACAATGGAGAATACTGACTCTTGGCATAACTTTAAGCAACATGATCGTTACAAAAACACATGTAATTAAAGGGGGATGATTAAAAATAAAAACGGTTACGGAGCAGTTAAAGATGATGCAAAAAATGTTTGTAAGCAGGACCATGTATGAATGTAACCTAGAACCTCTGCTCAGATGTAGCCTGTGGTAACTCAGTAACCAATTGGTTTCCCATAGTGAGGGGAACAAGGACTATTTCTAACAGGAACTCAATGATTGGCTCTTTGGCCTCCCCAACCCCCAAGGGAGGAGCAGTCCTGTTAGGCCACAGAGGAGAGCTTTGCAGCCAGTCCTGAAGATACCTGATAAAACAGGATCAGATGAATGTGGAGGAGGTTCCCCCTATCAGTGGACTTGGCAAGGGGCACGGTGGAGATGAGGGAGGGAGGGAGGGACTGGGAGGGAATGAGGGATCGGGACACGGCTGGGATACAGAGTTAATAAAATGTAACTGATAAGAAAAAAATAAAATTAAAAAAAAAATGTTTGTAAGCCTGGGAGACTTATTGACAGTGAGAAATCACTGCATAGTCACTGTCAAATATGAAGATGAAAAAAAAGTGAGAAAATTCTTCATACTTTGTAAATTCCATTCTCTGAATAGATGTCACACTCACCATTCTATAAGTGGCATAGATATTTTAACGAACTTTTGAAACCTGTAACCCTAAGTCACTTCAAATGTCTAACCACTGGATGACTAAAGCCTTGCCTATCTCCGGAGAAGGCTGTTACAAGTTTCCAAGTTTCCACTCTTTTTTTTTTTTTGCTATTTATCAAGTATGAAAGCACTATATTTTCATATTTGGCAGCTGATATGATCATCCCTCAGTCTAATGAACACTGACTCTGCATATATATACAACCCTTGGCTTCCTAGTCTCTCCCAATACACTTTCCATGAATGGTGGTGCTTTACTTTTTATGGCTTTAAATTTGCAGCCAGCCCTGAAGATACCTGATAAAACAGGGTCAAATGAAAGGGGAGGAGGTCCTCCCCTATCAGTGGACTTGGAAAGGGGCAGGGAGGAGACCAGGGAGGGAGTGTGGGGTTGGGGAGGGAATGAGGGAGCAGGATACAGCTGGGACACAGAGTTAACAAAATGTAACTAATAAGAAAAATAAAATTAAGAAAATTATTACCTACATGCTGCTGAATCCCTATTCTAAATCTTCAGACTATAAAGTTCTCTCAAACTCAGGGCAACATGGCCAGTTTAATACTGGGGGTTTTGTTTTATTTTGTTTTCCAGTGTTGATGTGGAAGCTAATTGCATTAGTTATAGAAACAAAATTTTTAAAATCCTTGGAAAAGTTGTACTTCTGACTCATATATTTTATGTATATATTCTTCATAAGATTATTGTTAAGAATTCACTCTACTATTACATATAAAGTACTTGGGAAAAACTGCAAAGCATTCATGTTAATCATTATATTAATCTAAAATGGAATTTATCAAATTAAATCAATCACTTTCCCCTACAACTACATCCAAACCTGCTCAAACCTGTATCAATCCTATAGACAAGCCTCACAAATAACTGTGCATAAGGTTGGCAGTCACTTCCAGAGTCTCCTATACTTACATTTCCACAAATAATAAAATTTTCTGCTATATTAAACACTTAAATAGGCTTTATTTCAGTATTTTCTCTAATCTCTCCTAACACAATCCTATCTTTGACCTTTATCATTTCCTATTAGACAAAACCATTAAAGATACCAAATGTGTCTCATTCCTCAACTTCTCCTCCCTGGATCTGTATGGATGCTGAATAGTTTTTGTCAACTTAACATAGGCTAAAGTAGTCTGGGGGCAGAGGTCCTCAACTAAGAAAATGCCTCCATAAAATGGGCAGTAGGAAAGCCTGTAGGGCACTTTCTTAATTAGTGATTGATGGGGAAGGGCCCAGCCCATGGTGAGTGGGTCCATCTCTGAGCTGCTAGTCCTGGGTTCTACAAGAAGGCAGACTGAGCATGCCAAAGTAAGAAAATCCAGGAAGCAGCAGCACCGAACCTCCCCAATCCCCCTGCACCAGTTCCTGCCTTCAGGTTTCTGCCCTTTGAGTTTCTGTCATGAGTTTCTTCAATGAGAGACTATGATTTTGACGTGTAGGCCAAATAAACTTTTTTTAAAAGTAATTTTTGAATTTTTAATTTTTCTGTATTTATAAAAGAAAATAATTTCTGAAAACTTTTTTTAATTTTTAATTTTTTAACTTTTTTCTATTCTTTATTAATTACACTTTATTCACTTTGTATCCCCCCTGTGGTTCCCTCCCTCCTCCTGTCCCAATCCCTCCCTTCCTCCACCCTCTGCATGCATGCCCCTCCCCAAGTCCATTGATAGGGGAGGTCTTCTTTTCCTTCCTTCTGATTCTAGTCAATTAGGTCTCATCAGGAGTGGCTGCATTGTCTTCTTCTGTGGCCTGGTAATGTTGCTTCCCCCTCAGGGGGAGATAATTGAAGAGCAGGCCAATCAGTTCATGTCAGAGACAGTCCCTGTTCTTATTACAATGGAACCCACTTGGATACTGAACTGCCATGGGCTACATCTGTGCAGAGGTCTTAGGTTATCTCCATGCATAGTCCTTGGTTGGAGTATCAGTCTCAGGAAAGACCCCTGTGCTCAGATTTTTTGGTTCTGTTGCTCTCCTTGTGGAGGTCCTGTCCTCTCCAGATCTTACTGTTTCCCACTTCTTTCATAAGATTCCCTGCACTCTGCCCAAAGGTTGCCCATAAGTCTCAGCAACTGCATTGATAGTCTGCAGGGCAGAGCTTTTCAGAGGTCCTTTATGTCAGGCTCCTGACTTGTTCCCTCTTTTCTCCTTCTTCTGATGTCCATCCTCTTTGCCTTTCTGGATAGGAATTGAGCATTTTAGCAAGAGTCTTCCCTCTTGATTAGTTTTTTTAGGTGTACAGATTTTAGCAGGTTTATCCTATATTATATGTCTATATGAGTGAGTATATACTGTGTGCATCTTTCTGCTTCTGGGATAGCTCACTCAGGATGATCTTCTCCAGATCCTACCATTTACCTGCAACTTTCATGATTTCCTTGTTTTTTTATTGCTGAATAATATTCCATTGTGTAGATATACCACAATTTGTGCATCCATTCCTCCACTGAGGGGCAACTGGGCTGTTTCCAGCTTCTGGCTATTACAAATAAGGCTGCTACAAACATGGTTGAGCATTTTAGACAATAAACCATGATTTCTGAAAATGACAATATGTTCAGAAAGTAAAATGGACATCCAGGTATTGACAATGAAGCCAGAATATAACAATCAAATTCTTAAAATTATAATATAGAATAAAATATCTACTTGCTGATTATAGTTTCTTTCAATTAAAATTATACATGACTATTTAGGTATTTTTAAAATAAGTACTTTCAATAGTACCAAAGTTATAAGGAGACTTGTTTGTTACTATCAGATTGAGCAACAAAAAAGTCAATTCAAAATCTGTTTCTTTTTATGAACTGTCATCCTAAATGTTTTTAGTTTTGTAATATGTGAGGGATGTAAAAATATCTAGCCCATGAATGACTCTAATGAATAAGAAAGCTTTGGTGGTAAAGGTCATGCATATTATAGCCAAATAAACACAGTACTTGACCTCTTCTCTCAAATAAACTCTTATCCAATTTTTTTGATCATATTGTTTATCACAGCAATAGAAACACTAGGTCAGTCTGTTTGTTCTCATTTACTTCTAAAGATTGGCATTTTATTCAATTCCAAAATCCTTCTTCCTGCTCTGTATGTATTTTCTTTCCAGTTGGTGTTACCGAGTCCCCTGCCTTTAAGTGCTGCCTTCAGTGGTGATTGATGGCACATCCATTCAAATACTGATTACTTTAACAACTATTCCCAAAGTAGACTGGTCCATTAAATGGCATCTCTACTGTATAAACCTATTTAACATTTCCATTTACCTTCCTAATAGGCATGGCATACTAAATATGACCCCAATCTGTTCATGTAATAAGCCTTGATCATCATCAATTCTGTTTTCTTTGGTTAATATCTTAGAAATTATGTATTTGTTTTTAATCAGTATAAAGCAAATTATCAAAAATGCTTAAACCACTTAAACATTAACTTGGTAGTCCACAGCTTCTATGGGTTAGAAGTCTGTTACTTAGGTTACCTGGATCCTGTACTTAGGAACTCAGAAAGCTGTAATCAAAGTGTTGCCCATGCTCAATTCTCACCTCAAGTTGAGGGTTATCTTCCAAGCTTTTTATACTATTAGAAGACTTCAATTTCTTGCATCTGGAGCACTGAGTTATCTTGATGATTTTTAGCATGATATCATTCTCAGCCTCTACATGCTGCCTGTAATTACTGGACACATAGCCAGTGCAGGCAGTTTGCCACATGCTGTCTTCTACATTATAGAAAATGGACCAGCTGCTCCTTGAATTCTTTAAGGACTTACCTGATTAAAGAAAGTGCCCAGTAAAATCTCTTTTTTTCATAAAAGGAAACATATTATAAAAGTCCCATCTGATCATATATTCTTCTCACAATGAAGATTATACAATATATAGACTGTATACAGCAAGGAGAATCTGGGATGGCATCCTGCTTAGTTCTTTGTCAACTTGATACAAGGTAGGGTTATCTAGGAAGAGAGAAGCTAACTGAGAAAATGAAAATAGTCCGTAGACAAGACTGTGGGACATTTTCTTGATTAGTGATTGATGAGGGAAAGTCCGAAGCACTGAGATTTGTGCCACTCCTAGGCAGGTGCTCCTTGGTTAGATAAGAAAACAGGCTGAGCACACCGTGAAGAGCAAACAATAGTCCTCTGTGGCCTGTGCTCTAAGCCCTGCTTCCAGGTCCCTGCTTGGAGCTACTGCCTTGACTTCCCTTCATGATGGGCTGTGAGCTTAAGGAAAAAAACCCTTTCCTCACCAAATTGCTTTCGGTCATCGTGTTTATCACAGTACTAGAAAGAAAATAGGACAGCATCTTATAGTCCTGCCTACCCTATCACTATCAAATTTTCTCTTTATATTCCCTACCCAAACCATCAATTCCAATTTGCTATAACTATACCTAAAACCTGAATTCAACCATTGCTTATCTTCCTTGCAAAATCTTAGTCTAATTCAGCATCTTCTTTAGACTACCTCAATAGTCTATTATCACGATTATTCTCATGTTTAAAGTGTCCTATTTGCTTCCCAATGTGCATAAAACAAAACCAAAACTCTATATCATGACTTTAAACAATGTTATAAGAATCACAACTCTCTGACTTTCATCTTCCTGGTCCTGTTTTTTTTTTTTTGTTTTTTTTTTTTTTAGTTTTCCTCAGACCACACTAGCTCTTATTCCATCCCCAAAACTATGGAACTGGGTTCTATCATGGTTATTTCATTATCTTTTTTCTATTCTTAGAAGGTTCTTCTCCCATTTCTTCACATTGTATCAGCCTTCTTATCTTCTTGCAGGTCTAATCTTAACTATTCATAGGATCAGAGAACTTTTTTCCTACCTAAACTCATACCTAAACTTTAGACTCATACCTAAACCACATCACTCTTCCATCACCTTAATAATGGAAATAATCATATTTATATTTATATTGTCTTTTTATAGCTTTTTTTGCTCTTCTATCAACATCCTGCCCTGCCCTGAAATACAAGCATTTCTGGAAAGTGATCTTTGTATCTATTTAATTTTTTAAGCTTTTAACTTTATTAGTTAATTGTTCACTTTACATCCCAATCATATTCCCCATCCTCCTCTCCTTCTGGTCCCACCCTCCCTCTCTCTTCATCTTCATCTCTTCCCCTAACCTTCAGAAAAGCACCCCCCAATCCACCCCAGTGCTTCAAGTCGCATCAGGACTGAGCACATCCTCCTCCACGATGGCATGGCAAGGCATCCCCATCAGTGGAAAGTAATCAAAAAGCATGCAACAAATTCCATGTCAGAAAGAACCCCTGCACCCTTTACTAGGGATCCCATAAGAAGACCAAGTTGCCCATTGAGTATATCTGTGTAGGGGGCCTAGATCCAGTCCATGCATGGTCCTTGGTTGATGTTTTAGCCCCCACAGACCCCTCTAGGCTCTGGTTAGCTGGCTCTGTTGGTTTTCCTGTAAAGTTCCTGTACACTCTGGGTCCTTCTGTCCTTCCCCTAACTCTTCCACAAGGCTCTCTACACTCTGCTCAATCTTCGGCTGTGAGTCTCAACATCTGTTTTGATCCTTTGCTGCATGAAGCCACTCAGAAGACAGCTATGCTAGGCTCCCATCTGAAAGCATAGAAGAGTGTCCTTAATAGTGTCAGGGGCTGGCTCTCTCCCATGGGGTGGGTCTCAGGTTGGGCCAGGGATTGGTTGGACATTCCCTCCATCTCTTCTCTATCTTTATCCCTGAACATCTTGTAGGCAGGGTAAATTTTTGGTCCAAGTTTCTGTGGATGTGTTAGTGTTCCCAAACCCTCTACCAGGAGTTCTGTCTAGTTAGATGGTGACCTCTTTAGTCTACACAAACCCTGATACTAGGGGTCTCAGGTAGTGTCACCCTCATATCCTCCCTGGAACCTACACTGTTGAATGTCTGCAGCTTGTCTCAGAAATGCCCACTCCCAGACAGGAGCTCCACAAGGAGAACAAAAGATCCAAAAAATCTTGATTCAACTTTGGCAAGTGGAACCCATCAAGAAAATTTTCCAATTCATTTAGATTTTCAAATTTTGTGGCACATAACTTTTTGAAGTAAGCTTAATGATTCTTTTGATTTTCTCAGTGTCTGCTGTTATGTCAACCTTTTCATTTTTTATTTTGTTGATTTGGATAGTGTCTCTCTGCCTTTTAGTTAGTTTGGATAAGTTTTTTTTTTTTATCTTGTTGATTTTTCTCAAAGCACCAGGTCTTGATTTCATTGATTATTTGAATTGTTTTCTTTGTTTCTAAGTTATTGATTTATTGAGTATGATTATTTCCAGCTGTCTACTCCACTTGGGTGTGTCTGCTACTTTTTCCCTTGGGCTTTCATATGTGTCCTTATGTTGCTTGTATGAGATGTCTTGAATTTCTTTATGAAGGCCCTTAGTGCTATGAACTTTCATCTTAGCATTGCTTTCATTGTGTCCCATAAGCTTGAGTACGTTGAGCCTTCATTTTCACTGAATTTTAGGAAGGCTTTAATTTCTTTATTTCTTCCCTGACCCAGCTGTCATTGAATGTACAGTTATTCAGTTTCCATACATGTGTACACTTTTTGCTATTTCTGTTATTGTTGAAGTCCAGCTTTAGACCACAGGTGTCTGATAGGATACAAGGGATTATCTCAATCTTCTTGTATCTGTTGCAGCTTGCTTTGTGACTGACTGGTATCAATTTGGAGATGGTTCCATTAGGTGCTGAAGAGAAAGTATATTCTTCTGTGTTTGGGTGAAAAGTTCTGTAGACATCTACTAGGTCCATTTGATTCATGACCTCTGTAAGTTTCATACTTTCACTGTTCAACTTCTATCTTGATGATCTGCCCCTTAATGAGAGTGGGATGTTGCTATCTCCCATTATTAAGGTGTTGGGATTGATGAATGACTTGAGCTTTAATAATGTTTCTCTTATGAATTCATGTGCCCTTGTATTTGAGGCATAATATTCAGGATAGTGATATCCTCATGTTGGATTTTTCCTTTGATGAGAATGAAGTGTCCTTCCCCATCTCTTTTGATTAACTTTGGTTTAAGCACTATTTTATTAAATATTAAGATGGCTACTCCAGCTTGATTCTTGGGTCTGTTTGCTTGGAAAACCTTTTTCCAGCTCTTTACTTTGAGGTAGTGTCAATCTTTGTTGCTATGGTGTGTTTCTTGAATGCAGCAGAATGTTGGACCCTGTTTCTGCAACCATTCTTTTAATCTGTGTCTTTTTATTGGAGAGTTGAGTAAACTTATGTTGATAATATTAGTGACCAATGAATGTTAGTTCCTTTTATTGTGGAGTTGGTGGTAATAGTGTGTTTGTGTGCTTGTTTTGATTTTTTGTTGTGAAGTTATCTATATCCTGTGTTTTCTTTGGTGTAGCTAATCTTGCTGGGTTGCAATTTCCTTCTATTATCTTCTTTAGAGCTATGTTGCTGCATAGATATTGTTTGAATTTAGATTTGTCATAGAATATTTTGTGAAAGTTTTGCTGGGTATAATAGTCTGAGTTGGTGTCTATGGTCTCTAAGTGTCTGCATGGTATCTGTCCCAGCTCTTTTGGCTTTCAGTGTCTCTGTTGAGCAGTGTCATTCTGCTAGGTCTACCTTTATATGTTACTTGGCCTTTTTCCCTTATTGCTTTTAATATTTTTTTCTTTGTTCTGTAGATTTAGTGTTTTTATTATTATGAGGTGGGAGGAATTTCTTTTCTGGATTAGTCTATTTGGTATTCTGTAAGCTTCTTGTATGTTTAAGGGCATTTTCTTCTATGATTATCTTGAAAATATTTTCTGGACATTGGAGCCTGGAATCTTCTTTTCATCTATTCCTATTATTCTTATGTTTCATCTTTGCATGGTGTCCTTGATTTCTTGGATGTTTTGTCTCAGGAACTTTTCCATTTTTATGTTTTCTTTAAGAGATATATCGATTTCCTCAATTGTATCTTCAATGCCTGGTCTCCTCCATCTCTTGTATTCTGTTGATGATGATTACCTCTGTGGCCCCTGATAACTTCTCTAAGTTTTCCATCTCCAGGGTTTTCTTAGTTTGTGTTTTCTTTATTGACTCTAATTCTGTTTTTATGTCTTGAAAATTTTTTTCTTTTTTCATTATTATTAATTACACTTTATTCATTTTGTATCCCCCCATAAGCCCCTCCCTCCTCCCCTCCCGATCCCACCCTTCCTCCCCTTTCTGCATTCATGCCCCTCGCCAAGTCCACTGATAGGGGAGGTCTTCCTCTCCTTCTTTCTGATCTTAGACTATCAGTTCTCATCAGAAGTGGCTGCATTGTCATCTTCTGTGGCCTGGTAAGGTTGCTCCCCCTTCAGGGGGAGGTGATCAAGAACAGGCCAATCAGATTATGTCAGAGGCAGTCCCTTTTCCCATTATTGTGAAACCCACTTGGACACTGAACTTCCATGGGCTACATCTGTGCAGGGGTTCTATGTTATCTCCATGAATAGTACTTGGTTGGAGTATGAGTCTCTGGGAAGTTCCCTGTGTTCAAATTTTCCTGTTCTGTTGCTCTCCTTGCAGAGTTCCTGTCCTCTCCAGCTCTTGCTATTTCCCACTTCTTACATAAAATTCCATTCACTCTGCCCGACAGTTGGCCATCAGGCTCAGCATCTGCTTTGATAGTCTGCAGGGCAGAGGCTTTCAGAGACCCTCTGTGGCAGGTTCCTAAGTTGTTTCCTGTTTTCTTCTTCTGGCTTTCAGAGGCCCTCTGTAGAAGGTTCCTAGGTTGTTTCCTGTTTTCTTCTTCTTCTGATGTCCATCCTCTTTGCCTTTCAGGGTGAGAATTGAACATTTTATTTAGGGTCCTCTCTTTTGCTTAGTTTGTTTAGATGTACAGATTTTAGTGGGTTTATCCTATGTTGTATGTTTATATGAGTGAATATATACCGTGTGCATCTTTTTGCTTCTGGGACAACTCACTCAGGATGATCCTTTCCAGGTCCCACCATTTACCTGCAAATTTCATGATTTCCTTATTTTTCATTGCTGAGTAATACTCCATTCTATAGATGTACCACAATTTCTGCCTCCATTCTTCAGTTGAGGGGCATCTGGGCTGTTTCCAGCTTCTGGCTATTACAAATAAAGCTGCTACAAACATGGTTGAGCAAATGTCCTTTTTGTGTACTTGAGCCTCTTTTGGATATATACCTAGGAGTGGTATGGCTGGATCTTGAGGAAGCGCTATTCCTAGTTGTCTGAGAAAGCGCCAGATTGATTTCCAGAGTGGTTGTACAAGTTTTCATTCCCACCAGCAGTGGAGAAGGGTTCCCCTTTCTCCACAACCTCTCCAGCATGTGTTGTCCCTTGAGTTTTTGATCTTGGCCATTCTTATGCGTGTAAGGTGAAATCTCAGGGTTGTTTTGATTTGCATTTCCCTAATGGTTAATGAGGTTGAGCATTTCTTTTTTTTTTAATTTTTTATTAATTACACTTTATTCGTTTTGTATCCCCCATAAGCCCCTCCCTCCTCCCCTCCCGATCCCACCCTCCCTCCCCTTTCTGCATGCATGCCACTCCCCAAGTCCACTGATAGGGGAGGTCCTTCTCTCCTTTCTGATCTTAGTCTATCAGTTCTCATCAAAAGTGGCTGCATTGTCATCTTCTGTGGCCTGGTAAGGCTGCTCCCCCCTCAGGGGGAGGTGATCAATGAGCAGGCCGATCAGATTATGTCAGAGACAGTCCCTCTTTCCATTACTATGTAACCCACTTGGACATTGAACTGCCATGGGCTACACCTGTGCAGGGGTTCCAGGTCATCTCCACGAATAGTCCTTCGTTGAAGTATGAGTCTCTGGGAAATTCCCTGTGTTCAAATTATCTTGTTCTGTTGCTCTTCTTTAAATGCTTCTCTGCCATTTGATATTCCTCTACAGAGAGTTCTCTGTTTAGCTCTGTTCCCCATTTTTTAAGTGGATTACTTGGTTTGCTGCTTTTCAGCTTCTTTAGTTCTTTATATATACTGGATATGAGTCGTCTGTCAGATAAAGGATTGGTGAAGATTCTTTCCCAATCTGTAGGCAGGCGCTTTGTTTTGATAACAGTGTCCTTTGCTTTACAGAAACTTTTCAATTTCATGAGGTCCTATTTATTGATTGTTGCTCTTAGAGCCTGTGCTGTTGGTGTTCTGTTCAGGAAGTTTTCTCCTGTACCAATGAGTTCTAGGGTATTCCCCACTTTTTTTTCTAGCCAATTTAATGTGTCTGGTTTTATGTTGAGGTCTTTGATCCACTTGGACTTCAGTTTTGTGCAGGGTGATAAGTATGGATCTATTTTCATTTTTTTACATGTAGACATCCAGTTGGACCAGCACCATTTGTTGAAGATGCTATCTTTTTTTCCATTGCATGGTTTTGGCATCTTTGTCAAAAATCAGGTGTCCATAAGTGTGTGGGTTTATTTCTAGGTCTTCTGTTCAGTTTCAATGATCTACCAGTCTGTTTCTATACCAGTACCACGCAATTTTTATAACTGTTGCTCTATACTACAGCTTGAGATCAGGGATGAAGATACCTCCAGATCTTTTATTGTAGAGGATTGTTTTAGCAATTCTGGGTTTCTTGTTATTCCATACGAAGTTGAGAATTTTTCTTTCCAGGTCTGTAAAGAATTGTGTTGGCAATTTGATGGGAATTGCATTAAATCAGTAGATTGCTTTTGGTAAGATGGCCATTTTTACTATGTTAATCCTGCCAAGCCATGAACATGGGAGATCTTTCTATCTTCTCATATCTTCTTCTAATTCTTTCTTCAGAGACTTGAAATTTTTTTCATACAAGTCTTTGACTTGCTTGGTTAGGGTTACACCAAGGTACTTTATGTCATTTTTTGACTATTGTGAAGGGTGTTGTTTCTCTAATTTCTTTCTCAGCCCTTTTGTCTTTTGTATACAGGAGGGCTACTGATTTTTTTTAGTTATTTTTGTATCTGGCCACTTTGCTGAAGGTGTTTATCAGCTGTAGGAGTTCCCTGGTAGAGTTTTTGGGGTCACTCATGTATACTATCATATCATCTGCAAATAGTGATAATTTGACTTCTTCCTTTCCCATCTGTATCCCCTTGATCTCCTTCAACTGTCTTATTGCTAGCAAGGACTTCAAGACCTATGTTGAAGAGATATGGAGAGAGTGGGCAGCCTTGTCTTGTCCCTGATTTCAGTGGGATTGCTTTATGTTTCTCTCCGTTCAGTTTGATGTTGGCTATAGGCTTGCTGTATATCACCTTTACTATGTTTAGGTGTGTGCCTTGTATCCCTAATCTCTCCAAGACTTTAAACATGAATGGATGTTGGATTTTGTCAAATGCTTTTTCAGCATCTAGGGAGATTATCATGTGGTTTTTTCCTTTCAGTTTGTTAATATGGTGGATCACATTGATGGATTTCCGTATATTGAACCACCCCTGCATACCTGGGATGAAGCCTACTTGGTCATAGTGGATAATATCTTTGATGTGTTCTTGGATTCGGTTTGCAAGTATTTTATTGAGTATTTTTGCATCAATGTTCATGAGGGAGATTGGCCTGAAATTCTCTTTCTTTGTTTGGTCTTTGTGAGGTTTAGGTACCAAGGTGACTGTGGCTTCATAAAATGAGTTTGGTAATGTTTCTTCTGTTTCTATTTTGTGGAATAGTTTGAAGAGAATTGGAGTTAGCTCTTCTTTGAAGGTCTTGTAGAATTCTGCGCTGAAGTCATCTGGTCCTGGGCTCTTTTTGGATGGGAGACTTTTGATGACCGCTTCTATTCCTTTGGGGGATATAGGACTATTTAATTTATTTACCTGGTCCTGATTCAGCTTTGGTAAGTCAAATCAATCAATAAAATTGTCCATTTTATTTAGATTTTCAAATTTTGTGGCATATAGACTTTTGAAGTAAGTCCTAATGATTGTTTGGATTTCCTCAGTGTCTGTAGTTATGTCCCCCTTTTCATTTTTGATTTTGTTGATTTGGGTGGTGTCTCTCTGCCTTTTAGTTAGCTTGGCTAAGGGTTTGTCGATCTTATTGATTTTCTCAAAGAACCAGCTCTTGGTTTCATTGATTCTTTGAATTGTTTTATTTGTTTCTAATTGATTTATTTCAGCCCTGAGTTTGATTATTTCCAGCTGTATACTCCTTTTTGGTGTGTCTGCTTCTTCTTTTTCTAGGGTTTTTAAGTGAGCCATTAAGTTGCTTGAATGAGCTGTCTCGAATTTCTTCTTGAAGGCACTTAGTGCTATGAACTTTCCTCTTAGCACTGCTTTCATTGTGTCCCACAAGTTTGGGTATGTTGTGTCTTCATTTTCATTGATTTCTAGGAAGACTTTAATTTCTTTCTTTATTTCTTCCCTGACCCAGCTTTCATTTAGTAACAAGTTGTTCAGTTTCCATGTATGTGTAGGCTTTTTGCTATTTCTGTTGTTGTTGAGGTCCAGCTTTATTCCATGGTGATCAGACAAGATACAAGGAATTATTTCAATCTTCTTGTATCTGTTGAGGCTTGCTTTGTGACCAACTATATGGTCTATTTTGGAGAAGGTTCCATGAGGTGCTGAGAAGAAGGTAAATTCTTTTGTGTTTGGGTGTAAAGTTCTGTAAATGTCTCTTAGGTCCATTTGATTCATGACCTCTGTTAGAGACATTATTTCTTTGTTTAATTTCTGTTTTGTTGACCTGTCCTTTGTTGAGAGTGGGGTGTTGAAGTCTCCCACTATTAATGTGTGGGGATCTATACATGGTTTAAATTTTATCAATGTTTCTTTAACAAATGTGGGTGCTGAGAGAGATTAATGACCAGTGGCAGTCAGATCCTTTGATTTTGATGTTGGCTGTGGTCATCAGGTTGTGTGCTTGGTTGCTTTTTGCTTTATTGTAGTAAGGTTAATTAATTCCTGTGTTTTCTTGAAAGAAGCTAATTTTTTTGGGTTGTATTTTCCCTTCCAGTGTCTTCTGTAATGCTGGATTTGTGTGTAGGTATTGTTGAAATTTGTTTTTGTCATTGAATATCTTGTTTTCTCCGTCTATGAGGACTGAGAGCTTTGCAGGGTATAGTAGCCTGGGCTGACATCTGTGTTCTCTGAGGGTCTGCATGATATCCATCCAGGCCCTTCTGGCTTTCATAGTCTCTGTTGAAAAGTCAGGTGTGATTCTAATGGGTTTTCCATTTTATGTTACTTGGCCTTTTTCCCTTACAGCTTTTAGTATTTTTTCTTTGTTCTGTATACTTATTGTTTTGATTATTATGTGATGGGAGGATTTTCTTTTCTGGTCAAATTTGTTGGGTGTTCTGTAGGCCTCATGTATTCTTATTGGCCTCTCCTTTAACTTGGGGAAATTTTCTTCAATGATTTTGTTGAAAATATTTTCTGGGCCTTGGAGAAGGGAGTCTTCTTTTTCCTCTATACCTATTATTCTTAGGTTTTGTCTTTTCATATTGTCTTGGATTTTTTGGACGGTCTGTGTCAGGAATTTTTTGGATTTAACATTTTCTTTGACAGATACATTGTTTTCTTCCATTGTATCTTCTACACCTGAGATTCTTTCTTCCATCTCTTGTAGTCTGTTGGTTATGCTTACCTCTGTAGTTCCTGTTTTCTTCCCTAGATTCTTCCTCTCCATTATTTCCTCCATTTGTGTTTTCTTTAATTTTTCCAGTTCTATCTTCAGGTCTTGAGTTGTTTTGTTTACTTCCTTCACCTGTCTGATTGTACTTTCCTGTTTTTCTTTTAGTTCCTTCAACTCTGTTTCTTTTATTTCATTCAGTGCTTTAAGCATTTCCTTTCTAAAGGCCATAAGCTGTTTGGCTGCAGCTTTCTCTATTTCTTTACGGATGGCAATATTCTGTTTGAGTTTATCTTCCTCTATGTCTTTACGTATCTTATTTCTTTCCTCTGTTATCATCTTCATGAGCATAGTTGTTAGGTCATCTTCTTGGATTTCAGTTATGCTGGGGTGTCCAAGGCTACTAGCCCCTGGGTAACTAGGGTTTGGAGATGCCATATTGCTCTGTCTTTTGTTGCTTGAGCTTTTATGCTGGCCTCTACCCATTGGGCTATATTAGGTGTTTGGGGTTATTTTCTGGTGGTTCCTGGGGATCCTGTGGTGAAGAGAATCCCCTTGACAGAAAGCTGGTTTTTCCTGAAAAAAGTCTTCTCAGCTTTTTGGGTATAGTCCCTGGGTGGCTGGCGTTTTTTCAGGAGTTGCTGCTGCTCACCTCAGGGATAGAGACCTGAGTGGTAACTGTGGTCTTTGTTAGTTGAGAGGATTATCCTCTCACCCAGGGAAGTCCTGAAGACAGCTGCCCTGTTTCTGGGTTTCTTGCTGTAAATTTAATGATCAGCTGCTGTGACCCAGATGGACAACTGGCACACAACAACTGTTTGTGCCTGTGTCTGGAGCACAGCTGAGTGATGGCGGCTTGGCCCTGCCAGTCTGCGAGACTTTTTCCAGGGAAGGATTGGGTGATTTAAGACAGTACAGTTTTTTTCCTTCCTTGAGGATTCTCTGGAGACAGGGACTCCCAGTCTCTTTTTTGCCCTGGGGCGCACGCTCAGTTTCTGCCAGCTAGCTGGCGTGCAGAAACTGCCTGTGTCTGCCTTTCCGGCCTTTGGGAGCCTGGGCGTCTGCCTAAACTGGATAATTTTCCCGAGACCTTTTCAGGGTAGGGGTGTCGGCTTAGTGCTCTGAGATCAGACCAGACGTTTCCCTCCCTGTGTGTTTGCACCGGACAGTGAAACTCAGTCTCTGGTGCCCTGGGGCCCACAGTTCTATCTGAGGCGGTGAATCAGGCGCACAGGCAGGGCTCTGTGCAGGCGCCTGGGTCCCTGGCTCTGGCTCCGGGCTGGCTCCTGGGGCACCCGCGGACCCCGAGTCTTTTCCAGGGGATGTCTGGGTGACCTAAGGTCGGTCCCAATCGTTTCCTGTACCGTGGGGTTATCTCTCGACTGAAAATTCCAGTCTCTGATAGTGTGGTGCACAAGGTCAATCTGGGACAGTGACCAGAGACATTGGTGTGTGGCTCTGGGCTGGGGCTGGTAGCCAAGCGTCTGGTGGAACCGGGATCTCTTCTGAGGTTTAGCCGGGTGAGTTAAAATCTGATTTAATCCCCCACCGTGGGGTATCCTCTCACCTGGAAAACACAATCGCCTGTGTTTTATGGCCATGAGTTCTGATTGCTGGTCACTGTGCGGATCCTGCTGTGCTGCTGGTCAGAATGAGAGTCCTCCCGGCACCACCATCTTGCCCCACCTCTCGTCTTGAAAATTTTTATCTATTGTCTTCACCTGTTTGATTGTGGTTTCTTATCTGTTAGTGATGGCCTCCATCTGGTTGTTTTCACCTGCATTTCTTTAAGAAATTTGTTTCCTCTTTATGTGCCTCTAATAATTGCATAATCATAGATTTAAGGTCATATATATCTGGGCACAGGGTTTTTTTCTGAAACTGTTTCTCCAACCAAGGACCATGTATGGATATAACCTAGAACCTTTACTTGGATGAAGCTCATGGTAGCTCAATAACCAATTGGTTTCCCATAGTAAGGGGAACAGGGACTATCTCTGACAGGAACTCAATGGCAGGCTCTTTGACCTCCCCACCCCTCAAGGGAGGAGCAGTCCTGCTAGGCCACAGAGGAGGACTTTGCAGCCAGCCCTGAAGATACCTGATAAAACAGGGCCAGACAAAAGGGGAGGAGGTCTTCCCCAATCCATGGACTTGGAAAGGGGCAGGGAGAAGCTAAGGGAGGGAGGAAGGGTGGGATTGGTAGGGAATAAGGGAGTGGGATACAGCTGGGATACAGAGTTAATAAAATGTAACTAATAATAATAAACAAAAAAAAAGAAATTTGTTTCCTCTTTATGTGCCTCTCATAATTGCATAATCATAGATTTAAGGTCATTTTCCTGTGTTTCAGCTGCATTAGCTGTTTTATGGGGTTTCTGGAGGAGCTATGATGTCCTGGTTTTTGTTGATTATGTTCTTCCACTTGCCTTTCATCATCTGGTTGTCTGTAGCTTTGACTGTTTGTTCCTGAAACTTGCACCAAAGACTGAATCCACCTGTCTTTGGAGTCTAAAGTAGTATTCAGGAAGACAAAAGAGGTCCAGAGGCTCAAGAATGGGTGCTGGCAATTCGGATGCAGCTATAGAAGTCAGAGTGAGGTCTCAAGTGCCTTAAAGGGTGAGATGCAGTCACTGGCATTGATGCAGGTGTGGAGGCAAACAGATGGTTGAAGGTCAGTGGGTGCACACGCTGGAGCCCCAAGGGGTGAGGTGCGAGGCCACAGGCACAGTGTATATGCAGGTGGGCACAGGTGGCAACCACGGGTGCCTCAGAAGGGAGCTGGGCTGCAGCTTACAAACCTGCCCGACACTGTGCTCCTAGGCTTACAGGCCTGCCCAACACTGTTCTCCTGGTACTCTGATTTGTCTGGGCTCCACCATCTTGGATCCATGATCCCTGTGATTCTATTGTTCACCTGGTCTCCACAAGGTGACCAACGAAACCATGGCCTGGAGGCCAGGACACTGTGCCAGGAATCCTAACACTGCCTTCAGTGGCATGGGCCGGATCTGATGTCTGGCTGCTAGAATGGAGGGTCCCTGGATCTGGGGTTCCACACTCACTGGAGTACATGAAAAGGCTAAGGGGCTCGCAGTTCACTACTCCTGGACCTGGGAGACAGCCATGGTGAGGGAGAGCCTGGATCCAATTGACACCAACTTCTGTGATGTCCCCTCCAGTCCAAGAATCACCTAAGTCAAAGCTCTTGATCCAGCCACCTGTCCACTCACTTGTTTCAGAGTCTCCAACCCTCTGCCCCTCAGACAAGGTACACACTGGTCACTGCCATCTTGGATTGCTCTCTAATTTTTTACAGTATGATAAGATAAAGGATTATTTTCTAGGGTGGTGTGTGTGTGTGTGTGTGTGTGTGTGTGTGTGTAAGAAAACTGCTTATATTCTAAAATACAATTTATTTGAGAGAAATTCCATAAATGCAGAGAAGAATAAGTATTCCACAGAGGTTGGATGAAACGTTCTGTATATGACTGTTAAGCACATCTAATTGGAGCCTGTTTACATGCATTAATGTTCATTGTAGAAAATTGGGAGCTAAATGGTCAGTACACAATATGTTACATATTATTTTCCCTTTTACTAAAAATAGATTCTGTTCTCATGGAATATATCCTGATTACAGTTTCCCCTCCCTCCTTCTGCTTTTCCCACCTTCCTGCTTTCTTACTATCTCTACTCCCCTAACCTCTGGCTCCACTTCCTTTCTGTCTCTTGTTAGAAAAGAAGGCTTCTAAAAGATAACAACTCAAACATGACAAAATAAAATATAAGATAAAAAAAATCACATCGACGTTAAATAAGGCAAACCAACAGAAAGGAAAGAATCCTAAGAACAGGCACAAGAATAAGAGACCCACTCCTTCACAAACTCATAAAAATAAAAATATTAAGCTGAAAGCAATGATATATGCACAGAGGACTGGAGCAGATCCAATCCTGCCATAAGCTTTCTGGTTCAGTCTCTGTGAGCTTATATGAGTCTTGTTAAGTTGATTCAGAGGGTCTTGTTCTTCTGGTGTCCTCCACCCCCTCTGGCTCTTCCACGGGGTTCCCTGAGCAAGACAAAGATTCTCTGATGGTGTCTGAATAAGGCACTGATCTATGAATATAGCAGAATACCATTAGGAGTCATTTCTCTCTCTCTCTCTCTCTCTCTCTCTCTGTGTGTGTGTGTGTGTGTGTGTGTGTGTGTGTGTGTGTTTGACCAGTATGACCAGTAGTATTTGGTTTTACCTTAGGTCTCTGGGCTATTTAGTCTCTGGTTCTTAATCACCCAAGCAGTATCAGGTATGGATTCCATCTCCTGGAGTGGGCTGTAAGTCAAATGAGACATTGGTTGGATACTGCCACAAGTTTAGTGTCTCCATTGCCCTAGCATATCTTGCAGGCAGGATAGATTGTAGATCAAAAGTTTTGTGGAGAGTTTGGTGTATACATTTCTCTTTTGGTATTCTGAAGAGTGCATTTCCATACAAAAGACACTAAAAATAAGGGTGAAGATTCTATGTAGAGATCCTATGTGCAGACTGCCTCTCCGTGTACAGTAGATGCCTGAGCTTAGCAATGGGACCACACTGTCAATTTGCAGAGTGCAACTCATTTTCATGGCTACAGACTAAGTTGTTGGAATATTTTCATGGGACCCCTTTGGCCAGCAACTCATTGAATGCAACCCAGTCCCAGTAGTGGAAACATCATTTGGTAACAAAAGATGGCCAGTCTCCCTATAAGTAAGAGACCTCATTAGGAATGTCTTCATATATTTTAACGACGTTCCACTGTATCAAATTTCCACACCACCACTTAGCCTCCCAGTTCTACTTGTCTCACCCGTGTTCCCTCTGAACCCTACCTCCTGCCTCCCTCCCCACCTTATCCTTCTGTTTCCATCTCCCTTTTGCCCGAGCACCCATAAAATCTATTCTATTATCCACTCCCAGGGAGATCCAAGTGTATCCCCTAGTCCCTTTCTCTGTACCTAACTTCTTTGTGTCAATAGAATGTAGCTTGTTTACCATTTATTAATTGGTTATATCCACATGTAAGTGAATGTATAACATGTTTATCTTTCTGTGTCTCTATTACATCACTCAGAATGAGTTTTTTCTACTTTTATCTATTTGCCTGCCAATTTCATGATGTCATTTTTTTAAAAGTTGAGTAATATCCCATTGTGTAAATGTACCACATTTTCTTTATTCAGTCTTCTGTTGAGAGACAATTAAATTGTTTTCAGTTTATGACTAGTATAAATAGAGCAGCAATAAATATAGTTGAGCAAGTTTCTTTGTGGTAAGATGAAGCATCCTTTGTACAGATACCAAAGAGTGATATAACTAGGTCTGGAGGTAGATTGATTCCAACTTTCTGAGAAATCATCAGATTGGCTTTCAGAGTGACTATACAAATTTCCATTTCCCACCAGCAATGGAGGAGTGTTCGCCTTGCTCCACATCTTCACCAGCAAGAGCTACCATTTGTGCTATTGATCTTAGACAGCCTGACAGGTGTTAAGATGGAATCTCAAAGTAGTTTTCATTTGCATTTCCCCGATGGTTATGAATTATAAAGTTCTTTAAATGTTTCTCGGCCATTTGAGTTTTTCTTTTGAGATTACTAGTCTATTTGTTTTTTTAATATCTAAGTTTTTGGGTTCTTTATATAGTTTAGATATTAGCCCAGTAGGTAAGGAATTGGTTAAAAGAGAAAAAAAAATTCCCATTCTATAGTCTGTCATTTTGTCCTATTGATAGTGTCCTTTTTCTTGCCAAAACGTCTCAGTTTTGTAAGGTCACATTTATTAATTATTGATCTTAGTGTCTGAACTGTTGGTGTTTGTTCTCCTCAGAAAGTCTTTTTCCTGTGCCAATTTCAAGGATATTTCCCATTTGCCTTTCTATTAGGTAGTGTATCTGGTATTATGTTGAGTCTTTGATCTACCTGGACTTGAATTTTGTGCAGGGTGATAAATATGGATCTATTTTATTCTTCTACATGCAGACATCCATTTAGACCAACACCATTTTTTGAAGATGCTTTCTTTTTTCCATTGTATGATTTTGGCTTCTTTGTCAAAATTCAAGTGTCCTTAAGTATGTGGGTTTATTTCTGGGTCTTTGATTCTATTCCATTAATCAACATGTCTGTTTTTATGCCAATGCCATATTGTTTTATTACTATAGCTTTGTAATATAACTTGAAATAGGTAATGGTGAGAACTCCAGCAGTTCTTTTATTGTTCAGGATTGTTTCAGGTATCCTGGGGTTTTTCTCTTTCCATATGAGGCTGAGAACTGTTCTTTCAAGGTTTGTGAAGAACTGTATTGGAATTTTGATGGAGGTTGCTTTGAATCTGTAGATTGTTTTTGGTAGAATGGCCATTTTTACTATGTTAATCCTACCAATCCATGAGCATGGAGATCTTTCCATCTTCTGATATCATCTTCAATTTCTTTCTTCAAAGACTTGGTGTTTTTATCTTAAAAGTCTTTTACTTCCTTGGTTAGACTTAATCTAACATATTTTACATTATTTGAGGCTATTGTGAAAGGTATTGTTTCCCTAATTTCTTTCTCAACCCATTTGTTATTTGTATACATGGAGACTACAGACGTTTGTTAGTTAATTTTGTACCCAGCTACTTTGCTGAAAATGTTTGTCAGCTGTAGGAATTCCCTGGTGAAATTTTCAGGGTCATTTATGTATACTGTCATATCATCTACAAATAAACATACTTTGATTTCTTTCCTTCCAATTTAATATCCCTTAGATCTCCTTTACTTCTGTTATTGATCTAGTGAAGGCTTCAAGTACTATATTGAGAAAGTATGGGAAAAGTGGACAACTTCATCTTGTTTTTTATTTGAGTGGAATCGCTTTGAGTTTTTCTCCATTTTAGTTGATGTTGACTATGGGCTTGCTGCAAATTGCCTTTATTATGTTGAGGTATGTTCCTTGTATCTCTACTCTCTCCAGGACTTTAATCATGAAAGGGTGCTGGATTTTGTCAAAGGCCTTTTCTGCATGTAAGGAGATGATCACATGAAGGTTTTTTTTTTTAATTTCAATTTGTTTATATAATTGACTTCATTGACTAATTTTCACTGATACTGAACCATCCCTTCATCTCTAGGATGAACCCTACTTGATCTTGGTTGAGGGTGCTCTTGAATTTGGTTTACAAGCATTTTATTGACTAATTTGACAGCTCTGTTCATAAGGGAAATTGGTCTGTAATTCTCTTTCTTTGTTGGGTCTTTATGTGGTTTGTATATTAGGGTAACTGCGGCCTCATAGAATGAATTGGGTAATGTGCCTTCTGGTTTTATTTTGTAGAATAATTTAAGGAGTATTGGTGCTAACTCTTCTTTGAAAGTGTGGTAGAATTCTGCAGTAAAACTTTCTGACTCTGGGCTTTGGGAGAGGGGGGTGAAGAGAAACTTTTAATGACTGCTTTTATTTCCTTAGGGGTTATAATTCTATTAAATTGTTTATCTGATCTTGATTTAACTCTGGTAAGTGGTGTCTATTAAGAAACTTATCCATTTCTTTTAGATTTTTCAATTTGGTAGAGTACAGGTATTTGAAGTACAACCTAATGATTTTTTTGGATTTCCTTAGTGTCTGTTGTTATGAAGCCCTTTTCATTTCTGATTTTGTTAATTTGAATATTATCTCTCCATCTTTTAGTTAGTTTGGATAAGGGAATATCTGTCTTGTTGATTTTTTCAAAGAACAAACTTTTTGTTTGATTGATTCTTTGTATTGTTCTCTTTGTTTTTATTTTATTGATTAAAGCTCTGAGTTTGATTGGGTGTGATTACTTGTTGTTCTAGACATTTTAGGTATGCTGTTAATTGCTAGTATGAGATAGCTTCATTTTTTTTTAAGTGTAGGCACTTAGTGCTATAAACTTGCCCCTTAGAACCTCTTTCATTGTGCTGCATAAGTTTGTGCATTCTGTGTATTCGTTTTCATTAAATTCTAGATAGTCTTTCTTTTATTTATTTCTATATTGATCCATTTTCATTCAGTAGAGAGTTGTTCAGCTTCCATTAGTTTATAAGCTTTCTGTTCTTACTGTTGTTGTTGTTGACATTCATCTTTAATCTGTGATGGCCTACTAGGATTCAGGGAGTTATTTCAATTTTTTTTTTTATGTCTGTTAAGACTTTCTTTGTAGGGAGTTGTGATACAAAGTAAATAAACTGTAATTAACATAAAAAAATAAAAATTTAACTTAAAAAAAAGGTGATCAAACTCTAAAAAAAGACTTGCTTTGTGACCAAATATGTGGTCAATTTTAGAAAAGCTTCCATGAGGTGGAAAGAAGAAGGTGTATTCCTTTTGTTTGGTGAAATGTTCTGTAAATACCTTTTAGGTCCATTTGGTTTATAATGACTGTGAGCTCCAGCCTTTCTAGGTTTAGTCTTTTGTTGTTGTTGTTTTGGTTTAGTTTGGTTTGGGGTTTCTTTTGTTTTTGTTTTGTTAATGTTGTTGTCTGGATGACCTATTTTGTTAGGTATTAAAATGGCTTTACACTAGCTTGCATCTTAAGTCTATTTGCTTGGAATATCTTTTTCTAACCTTTTACCCTGTGGTAATGTCTATCATTGATGTTGAGGTATATTTCTTAGATGCAGCAGAAGGAATTGATCCTGTTTTATTATCCATTCTGTTACCCTGTTCTATTGAAAATTGAAACCACTGATATTGAGACATATCAATTACCAAGGATTGTTGATTCCTGTTATTTTGTTGTTGGTACTGGTTGTGGTAGTGGCTCTGTGTGTGTGTGTGTGTGTGTGTGTGTGTGTGTGTGTGTGTGTGCACATATTTGTGCATGGTCATGTGTTTGCAGATATTTTATAACATATTGCTACATCATGCATCAAGTGTTATGTTCAAAAGCATTAAAATCACAAAATGTCACTAAGATTGTGAATTCTAAAGGGCCAAGAGTTTAAATCATTGCCAGTTCTAGGTATTCCTTAAAAATTTAAGGAATTCCTTGACACTGACTATGGTGGCAGAATTTACATTTTGTCTGTAAAATAGCTAAGTCAGGGCAAAACATTGACAATATTTTTGGCATATTATCAAGTCATTTATGATTATCAAAAATAAAAATTTTAACATAACTTGGTACTAAAAACTTGAAGGTTTATCATTTTTTAATGAATTTAACTGTTCATTTAAATGGGTAAATATATGAAAATCAACTTCTAACTCCCTTTCAGGCGATATAAACATGTTACCTGCCAATTTTCAAACAGAATACATAGAGCTACAATCTGACATTCAATTTAGAGAAAATTTTGATGTTTCTTTACTATACTTCCATATGTCCTATCTTCTAGAGACAACTATCTTTATCTTCACAATCACACCTTATTCGTGTAATTGCTTTTTGACAATACTTATATTTGTGAGCCATTATTTTCTCCCTTTTTTAAGATTTACTTTATGTTTTAATGACCTGTGTATATGTGTATCTGTGTGGAAGTAGGTACACATGAGTTCGGTTGCCCACAGGGCTAAAGGACAAAACCGGATTCCCCTGGAACTAAAACTATAGGCAGTTGTGAGTCACCCAACATGTGCGCTAGGAATCAAACATGGGTCCTCTGGCAAAGCCACAATCAATCTCCAGAGCCGTGAACCATTGTTTTCAAGAATTAAGTGCCTAAGAATAAAATTATACCCAGAAGCCAGAAAGACACACAGGGTATATGCTCACTCATAAGTGGATATTAGACATATAATATAGGATAAACCTACTAAAATCTGTACACCTAAAGAAACTAATCAAGAAGGAGGACTCTGGCTAAAATGCTCAATCCCCATTCAGAAAGGCAAAGAGGATGGACATCAGATGAAGGAGAAAATAGGAAACAGGACAAGAGCCTGCTACAGAGGGCCTCTGAAAGGCTCTACCAGGGAATCTCATGAAATAAGTGGGAAATAGTAAGACTGGAGAGGACAGGAGCTCCACAAAGAGAGCAACAGAACCAAAATCTCTGGGCACAGGGATCTTTTCTGAGACTAATACTCCAACCAAGGACCATTCATGGAGATAATCTAGAACCCCTGCACAGATGCAGCCCATGGCAGTTCAATGTCCAAGTGGGTTCCCTAGTAATGGGAACAGGGACTGTCTCTGACATGAACTGATTGGCCTGCTCTTTGATAGGCTCCCCCTGAGGGGGGAGCAGCTTTATGAGGCCACAGAGGAAGACAATGCAGCCACTCCTGATGAGACCTGATTGACTAGGATCAGAAGGAAGGGGAGGAAGACCTCCCTCGTCAGTGGGCTGGGGGAGGGGCATGGGTGAAAAAGAGGGAGTAAGGGTGGGATTGGGAGGGGAAAAGGGAGGGAGCTACAGGATGAATACAAAGTGAATAAATTATTTAATAATTCCTATGACCCTCTATTTTTGTCTTATGACAGTTTTTTATGTATTTTAATTATTTTCCTGTACTAATTAACAGGTGCCATAAAATAATTATTGAGCATCAATTATATTCTGAATAATATGACACCTCACATAATTAATTTTAATAAAATAAATAAATTACATCCTATTTTATATATAAGAAACCCAAAAGCTACATATAATAATATTTCCACAGTAACATTTTGTAAATAGAAAGATTATAGTTCAAACACATCTTTTCAGTTCCAAAAACCGTCATCATTCTGTTACACTAACGGAAAATATATACCCTCTCTCTCAGTTGCAAAATCTTCTCTTTTTTCTTTATTGATATGTTTTTAAGAGTTATTCATTTATTATTTATAGTGTTTTGTCTGCATGTGTGCCAGAATGCCAGAAGAAGACATCAGCTCTCATTATAGATGGTTATGAGCCACTATGTGGTTGCTGGGAATTGAACTCAGAACCATTGGAAGAACAGCCAGTGCTCTTAATCTCTGAGCATCTCTCCAGCTCCTGTTGTTGTTGTTTTCTGCCTCTTATCCGTTCTTGCTCCTCTTCTCTACAGTGTAACAAATCTGAATCCTCTTCCCCCCTGGCCTGCATCTTTACCCTTTAACTCACACTGCTTTATTAGTTCATGCTGCCACAGTTGATCAGATAGTATGATACCACACTCTTCCCCCAACATCGTCCTTGCAGGCTTGAAGGCTGCTATGGACCAGGCAGCCTCCAATATTTCTGCTTAAGGAGATGTTTCGCTCAACCCTTTGGGCCACTCTCTCACTTGATACTATCTTATCAAGTATACATTAGGCTGAGGATAGGAGAGATACCGTGAAGAGAGAATCTTGATTTCAATACTGAGCTAACTTGGGAACCTTAGTAACATAGGAAATTTTCATCTTCTAACTTGTCTATGGAGATCTTTATTTCAGCCAGGTGAGATTCGGTGTCAACTAAGCTATTGCTGCCACAAAGAATTATGTTGTGATTATCTGACAGATGTATCAATTTCTTGTAAATTATTAACACAATCAGGATAGAAGGCCTTTTAGTGGGTTTTGCATACTCTAAGAATCTATATTTAAGCTGAGTGGTCCATCTCTTGTTTTGTTTTGATTTTTTCTGGCTTATGACTATCAGCTTTGTGCAATATATCTGACAAAAAAAGTTTTGTTGATACTCTATTGGCCTTTTGGATATAGAAAAAAATCTTGATGATATTATTAATAATTATGTTTCTGAACACAACCTGACAGAGAAAATGCATACTTTGGGTATCATGGAAAGAATGTGATTGATGCACTTTTAAAAACAGTGGTTTGGAAATTAATGCTGACATTTCAATTCGTTTCCACTGTGGGTTTTTGAAGGAGGCTGGTAATTGGAATTCTGCCTCCTGGCCTTGGCAGATGCGGGTCTTAAATAAAGCTCAGTTTCTCAGAGACTGGCCTTGGCAACCACTGGGAGACTGACCCTGGCAACTTTGCAAGCAGAGTGTTCTGAGCCTGAAAAGTAGATAGCAAGCTCCCTGCAACCCTGGGAACCAGATAGCAAACTTTGTATTACCTTGAGTGAATTCTTCAATGTCTTGCCAGGTGGCACAGATGTGTTGCTACCATGAAAAAATTTTGCTTGTACCCTTTGCTTTATAAGTGTTGTTTGCACGTTCAGTAAACTGAGACCTTGATCAGAGGTTGTCTTGGTCTCCATTCTTCACATCTCTGTCTGCCCGTTTCCACTCCCTCTTTCAGGTAGACCCTGTTCGACTAGCCCGTGGAACAGGTCAGGTTTTCTGTGTCAATGGCATAGTAGCTCAGATAAGGTCATTTTACACACTGAAGTTCAACTCTACCTCAGATGATATTTTGGCAGCTCTTGGAACTAAAAGGAAATAGCTTTAGTGAAAAACAGAGTTTATCACCAGAAAAAAAAAATTACTTACATGAATCCTTGCAAGCAAGTTTCTGAAAGTATGCAGCAAAAGTTAGAATAAATAACATGATGTGATAAGAAACTGGATTGAAGAAAATTACAAATTATCATACAAGTATTCAGGCCTTGCTACATATTGTAATAAAAGACAATATTGGAGACAAATATGGTAATACAAAGTTTCACACTTCATCACTGAAGGACTGTGAACATCTTTTGGAACATGATAAGGAACTTGATATCTAAACAAATAGATTAAAATTCATGTTTAAGTACTTTCAAATGATCAAAATATATGCGCACTATCTTATGCTTGATATACACTTAAAGTAACTATATTATAATGTTAGACAGTAGTGGAGCAGAATTCTAGCTTCAGGATAGTTCATGTATATATACATGAACAATTCACATATAATTCATATATACTATATTATGTAATTCATATACTATATGAATTATATATTCACAACATATATGAATATATGCGAATTATATATTATATAATTATGTACACTAAATTAATATATATGAATTACATATATTTATATAAATTTATATGAATATATATTAATTTAGTGTACACATAATCACCCTTCAGCATATCAGTATGCACCAGAAGAAACGTAGACAACACATGTGCATAATCTAGATTTAACAATATAGATGATAGATAGATGATAAATAGATAGAAAGATACCTGGTAGATAGATAGATAGGTGGATCGATAGATGATAGATAACATAAAGTCAGCAGAGAGATTATTGAGGAGAAAAAGGAGATCAATAACAAGGGAAGGGTGGAATATGTATAAAATACAATATTCCATTTAAAATACAATGATTTATATGTATGACAATGTCATAATGAAACCTGTTACATTACATACTAATTAAAAGTTAATTCAAAATTAAAAAAATAATAATTTTCAGAGTTGTATTGAAGCTGAGAAAGATTAGGGAAGAAAGTGGTATTGCTGATATAATAGATATCAATGAAATTAATTAATTTATCAGTATTAATCTCAAATACTTGTTCACCTAGAAAAGTTAATTTTCTGGTTAGGATAAAGTAGAGGCTAATAGGAATATGAAGCATTAAAAAAGTTAAGTATCTTATAATTACAAAAGAATAAAACATTTATTTGCCTTAATCCTAATGTTGTCCTCAATTTCCATATTTAAATAGACACTCCTAAAATACTTACCAAAGACATGCAAATAAAATATACACAAAGGCTTCATTTTTCTGCTAATGTCACATTCACTATAAATACTTTTTTTTTTTTCAATCTACCTGGAAACAGTATCTACTTTTCTTCCCTTTTCAGCATAACTCAAACCTTTGTAAAACCCATCCAATTCCCCACAGACATCATCTGATACTCTGAAGAATTCTAGGAGAACAAAGTAGTATGGAGTAAAGAAGGAAAGCAAGTAGCTTTGAATCAGTCCTTGAGGAATACCTCTTCTGTGTGTGTGACGGAAGAAATTTACCCTTCCTAGAGAGGAATTTCATAATGAAAGCTGTGGCCAGGAGTGGTGGTGCATGCCTTAGTATCTTCTGTGTAAGGAATGAAGACACTTTTTCTGAGCATCCACAAGGCAATCTGACCTCACATTGTGACAGTTAATATTGCTTGCCAACCTCACAGCATCTAGAATACATGGAACCTGGTCATGCCCATGAGGGGTTTTTCTAGGTTAAGATATTAGAGCAGAAGGATGCACACTGAAGTGGCACTACCCCACAGACCTCCTCCTGAACTGAACCAAAAGGAGAACGCAAGCTGGGCACTAGCGTTCTGTTTCCTGACCATGATGAAATGTGACCAGCCACCTCAGCTTCCGAGCACCATGACTTCCCTGCCATGATGGACGGCACTCCTTTGAGCTGTGAGAAATACAGCTTCCTCCTTTAGACTGTTTTCCTCAGGTATCTTGTCACAATAATGAGGATACTAACTAGAGTATCCTCTACTTCTGTTTTTCTGACCTGTCTTCAAGATGTGTCATAATTTTAATCATTCTTGTGGTTAACCTCAATAATCTTTCCATTTCAGGTCAGTAATTGCTGGTCCATCAGGATTTGGCTTTACAAGATGGAATGCACTTGGAAAGCATTCCTTCTTAACATTCTTGAAGACCTTACAGAGGAAGAGATAGGGAAGTTTAAATACCAACTAAAAAATATAGATCTCGCTAAGGAATATAGCCACATTAAGCGAGGCACTCTGCAGAAGGCAAGCACAGTGGCACTACTTGCTGAAACACTGATCCAGCACTATGGAGAAGAATACTCCAAGACTGTGACCCATGATGTTCTGATAGCCATCAACCAATGAAATCTGGCAGAGATGGTCATTTCAAAAATGGAAAAATGTGAGTCTTGAACTAATCCATCCCTTTCTTTGCTAGACATTGCCTGAAATCATCCTATTGTGAATAATTCAAGAAATGTTGCCATTATGACATATAAAGGGAGCTATGTTTCACAGTGATTTTAAAACATTTATCTAGGGCCAAAAAGTGAGCTCAGTAGTCAAAACACTTGCTCCACAAGACAGAAAACCTAAGCTCAATCTCTGCTACGTAAAGATAGAAAGAAAAAAAAGTAGAAAAACCAACTCCATTTAAGTTGTCCTCTGACTTCCGGATGTACATGTGGACTATATTTTTAGCAGGTTGTTTTGGGCTTTTGTTTGTTTGCCATCAGGTTGTAGGAGATTCTTAATATTTTAAACATTTTAGCTTCTCCTAAGATAGTGTGAAAATATTGTCTCTCTTCCCATATGTTGCCTTTTCACACTTCTGTTTCTGTTCCCTTTACTCTACAAAAACTTTTAATTTGAGATAGTCTTATTTGATGATGATGGTGGTGGTGGTGGTGGTGGTGATGGTGGTGGTGGTGGTGATAGTGTCATTTTTATGCCTCAGACCCTTAGTCCCATGAGATGGTTACTCATATTTCTTAATCATTCTTATAAAATGAAACATCCATGTATTTTCTTGGGTCATACCTGAGAAGTAAATATTAATGTTAATTTAGTTCAAGATGTTTGTGTCAAAGAGATTTATAGATAAGAAAGAGACTTTTTATACTGTATTAACTATGAAATTAACAAAGGTTATTTTACTTCTAAAGCTGGATCTTCCATGGAAAAGTCTTCAAAAAAGGCAAACAAGAGAAAACAAGACAATGAAGCAAAATCAGATGAAGATAAATGGCAAAAGGTTTGTAATCAGCTCTGGGCCAAGTATTTTTGCCTGGAAAGAAGTGAAATAACCAGAAAATAAAGATGTCCAAAGTCTCAAAGGCTTGGGGAAAAGTGTATCCTACAGTGTTCCAGAGACATTCTGTGTCCATGCAAACATACCTCAAAGATCTGGAGGAGAGCCAAGTCCTAAAGAAATCTATTTCTCTGTTCATTTCTGAGTGCCAATGTGTACAGGTACTTGTACCTGAGCCATTCCTCTCTAAAACTAGTTTATCCAAAGTATGAAGCTTAACTTAGAACTCAGTTCAAGGTCACTGTATAAAATTCAGTTCATTCCCCTCACTAATCACAGGGTTTTTAAAATTCTGTGACTAGGTTCAAGATTGCATTCTGTTACTTTAATGTATATGGCTTTCACACAGTCCTTGGCTCTTCTCTTCTATTTCTAGGAAAGTCCCCACTGTCTGAAAATAATCCAAATCATTTCAGAATGATAATATGTAAGCATGTAATAAATATCTATGATGTGGCAGGTTTCTCTTCCTTGTCTTCAGATTCCAGTTTACTTCCATGAACTTTTCTTTTTATCTGATGCATCAGTTCAGTAGTCTTTTTTTCCCTTTGTGTCCTGGGAAAATCCAATCACTGCTTTTTTCTGTCATGAGTGCATTTTGAATTTGTTGTCATTATGCCTTCAGCTTGCACAGTAATGCAGTCTGGTTAACCATATACCATTTAAAACTCTTAGTTTTAAGCCCATCAATGCTGAATTTTGAATTATGTTTCATCCCTTGGTCAATTCATTGTCTAGCAGCAAATGAGCTAGATTTTGTAAATTAGTAATATATTCATGCATAAATTATAAGCTTGAAAAGCCTTTTGTCATAAAGTGATAACAAATATTATCATCATTTCTATTCCTTTCTAGAAGTTTCAAAAATTAATTACTTCAATGAAACCCAATGGATCTACTACTCATCCCACAAAATCTCAAACAATCAATGATACAGAAGAAACAAATAAAAATCAACACTTTGACAACTTGATCCAGCGGCTTAATCTAGAATGTTACTATGCCAAGAAGATGACCAAAGCCAATTTTCTTCTGATAAATAAGATCTCCTTCCTTGGCATTCAACCTAGAGCTGAGAGGGAGTTACCATATTGTTTTCTGGAAAAGCTATTAGTATTGGATTATAATTTAAGATTTCTTGTTTATAGGAAGACGATTTCTAATGTGTCTCAGGCAATGACTATAGAGTCAGAAAGAAAACAGTCAAGATTTGAGGACTTTTTCATGATTAAGGAAGAGCATTTAGCCCTAGTACCAACTTGCATTCACCCACTGGACATCCAAATGGCAATTTTCCACTGTGCCGATGACTTCACAAGACAGTTTATTTTAACCAAACTTTCTATTTGTCAGTTTTCTCTCCCATTTTTGGTGCCTAATCCCTGCAATTCCCAAATTGAATTTCCTCTTTGGTCTCTTGGGCAAATAAGAAAAAGCTGGAGGGTAGTAGAAAAAATAGGTTGGGAGACAAAAATTAAAAATTATGATAACCAACTCATTAGCTCAGAGCCTACACACATTGTATCATTCCTAAGAATTGGAGATTTTGTTTCTACTTCTAAGTCACAGATTCTGAATTGATTGCTGAGTAAGGGCAAACATGACCATTTTTTTCACAATGATTTTAGGAAAGGCAACAAAAACTGTCTGTTGATGGCAGGGATGGTAGAAATATGCTGGTTCTGTCCAGGTGGAAGAGCTGAAGACAGATTTGAAAACTGCATTGCCTTCACCAACCTCCATGGGAATGCTGAAATGCATGAGAAGCAAGTTAAGTTTTTGCATGAGGTCTCCTCAGTCACTGTAATCCTCCTGTCAGCTTCAGAAAGTGCTTCGGGAAGTGCAAAAATGAACACATCTATTCTACGTGAATTTTGGAATTCACACAAACCTCTCATCTGTCTGTTTGAAAATGTAGAGAATACTCCTGATGAGAAGTATGTTCCTCACAAAGTGAGAATTGGCATCAAGAATCTGAACAAGGTAGAATTAGCTGATAAAATCACAGCCGCATTAGCACAGTTACTGAAAGAGTCTTCATCACCATGCAGTTTGAATAACTGTGCCAAGACTGCTAGGAAGTACGGATTTATCATCGATGAAGACCAGAGACATTTCCAGGAAGCAGGAAGAAAAGCAGACAGCATTGTAGATCTCTTAAGAAAAGTGAAATTATCTCAGATAAAAGAAAACCTACTGCCTCTTCAGGGACAGCTATGGCATAGTTGGTGCAAGAAGGACAAGGAATTCTACCAACTTCAAGAAAAGGGGAACAAGAGCATTGAACAATACAAGAATGAGATTGAAAAGGAAAAGCAAAATATACGTTGGGAACAATATCACAAAGTAGTTAACCTTAATGGCCTGATGGAGTCATTCCTTCAAAGTCTCCAGTCACACCCAGAAACTCATACTGAGCTCTACTTTTTGCAAAGACTGAGTCTGTTAATAGACCAACTAACCAAGGCAGACCTAGAGAACCTCCACCAGAGGCACAGTTTTCTGCTGACTCAGGTACAAACAGAGAAATGGAAGCAATCAAAGGCAGACTCCATCAGACACTGGGAGGCTGATCTTGAAGCTATTTCCAAAGAAATCTGTGATTCTACCCTAGGACCTGAGCATTTTCTGAGAGAGTTGGGACAGATCTATGAAGCTCTAGAAGAAACTTCTTCCCAAACAAATACATTATATCTGTCTGTTCCCCAAATGGCTGCTGATCTGATGGTATCTGGAGTTCCCATTGAACTGATGGATGGGGATGCTTCTTATGTGCCCTTGAAGTGGGTGGTGGCTGTTTTTGACAAGGTCTCTGAGAAACTTGGAGACAAAAAATTATTTGTTCTGTCTGTCCTTGGTCTGCAGGGCTCTGGGAAGTCCACCCTGCTGCATACCATGTTTGGGCTGCACTTCAGCCTCAGTGCCAGGAAGTGCACCCGGGGGGCCTACATGCAGCTCCTGAAGGTAGAAGAGACATTCAGAGAAGAGTTGGGCTTTGATTTTTTGCTTGTTGTGGACTCAGAAGGACTAAAGGCACCACAGCCCATGCCCGAAGCACAGAGTAAGGAAAATGAGCTGGCAACCTTTGTCACTGCACTTGGAAACTTAACTCTAGTCAATATTTGGGGACCAAACCTATCAGAAATCCAAGGTGTTCTGCAAATAGCTATTCATTCCTTTCTCCGGATGAAAGGACTGACTATCTCCGCAGGTTGCCTGTTTGTCCATCAGAGCGCAGAAGAAAGTGTAGACACTAGTCACAGTATGGCGAGATGACAGCAGCTGCAGGAGAAATGGGGTGGCACGGGCTAGCTGCGGCTAGGTGTGAACAGGGCCCAGATGTACACGCTTTCAGTGGGGTCAAGTTCGATATCAGAACCCAAATCCATGATTTTGCTCATCTGTGGGAAGGTCGTCTGCCCATGGCCCCTCCCAATCCATGCTATAGCTATAATGTTCGGGAGCTAAAAAGCAAGATTCTTAAGTTTGCCAAGGAAGAATCCAGAAGTCTTTTGAAAATATCAGAATTTAAAGTCCAAATACAGGAGTTATGGAAGGCCTTGGTGAATGAGAACTTCATCTTCAGATTCAAGAACACCCAAGAAGTTGTGGCTATGGATAAACTGGAGACCACATACAATGTTTGGGCCTGGGAACTACGAAACTACGTGCTGGAGTTGCAGAATCAGCTAAACAAACAGATTTGGAATGGGTTAGTTCAGGAGATCCCAAGAAGTTCAGTTGAAAGGCAAATTGTGGGGAAACATGAAGCCATTAAGAAAAAACTTGAAAAATATTTTCAAGAAGACCAAGACAGAGATATATTGGCTCCATGGAGAGAAAAATTTGAAGATGATTTGAATATTCTTAAAAAGGAACTCGTACTAGAAACCATCAAAAAATGTGAGGATGTAATAAATGGAAAGAAAATTCAAGACCTTTTAAAGATACAAAAAGTAAAAATTGAGTATAAGTTACAAGAAAAAATCAGAGGAATTGCCATGTCTGACAAGAGCCCTGAGTTACATGAGAAGGAGCTGAGAGATATGTTCAATGAAATATGGTCAGAAAACATCACTATTGTGCTGCCTCCCTCACTCTCGTTTTCTGACGATCCTGACATTGATGTTGACCTAGAGAACATTCTGCTGCAGCATTTTAAACAGCATCCTCATATTGTTAGTAAAATTAGATACCGTGGTACAAAGAAACCATTTTCTATCAACTATTCTAAATATATTATTACTTCTCAAACATCACAAGTAAATGCACCTTCTGTGGAAGATTTTGAAAAAGACATCATAATGAACACAACAACTCAAATTATGAAAGTGGTTAAAGAAGGCATAAGTATAAGAGAACAAAGCAATCAAGGGTACAGTTCTAGTTACTTCCACGAAATTCTCCAAGTGATGGACACTCAGGCTGCAGCTGCGACTCAAGGACTGGCTTTTGTGCTGAGCAAGAGATACAAACTAGAGCTTGCACTGGAGCTATTCAAAGAGGCAGCACTCAGTTTTAAAAGGATGGACACTGAATTCAAAGGGGCAAATAACCCTGTCCTATATCTAGAGAGCCACAAAGAAGAAATGTTTAATGATTTTAAGTTGTCCTACAAAAATTGCTCAAATGTTGATTGAGTTCCTCTGATGCAGAGTTTCTATTGTCACATAAATTAGTATAAATACTCAAATTCCTTGACAGTGCCCTGTCAATTCTCTTGTCATCTGTTACATTCTCTTCTGTGATGAGCATTTTTGTAACTCAGACGATTAAATCCAACCAATTAAACACACAGTTTGGAACTATCCTTGGAGTTCAGAATTAGTGACTCTTTCTGTAAGTAATCTCCAAACCACTATTTTATTAAAAGTTCAAGTTAAGTGTTTATTAAAATTACACAAAATGTGCTATTCACTTTTTAAATTAACTATTATATCAAGGAATGCAATAGTATAAAGCAAATATAAATAATAATAAAAGGAGAAGCTGGAGAGATGGCTCAGAGGTTAAGACCCAAGTTTGGTTCCTACCACTCATATCAGGTAGCTTTAAATCACCTGAAACTTTAGCTCCAGCAGATCCAGTGACCTCTCCTGACCTACACACACACACACACACACACACACACACACACACACAAATAAATAAATAACAAATCTAAAAAAATTAAAATTCTAAACCTGGTGTGGTGGCACACCCCTTCAGTACCAGCACTTAGGACCTAGGCAGAGGCAGGCAGATCTCTGTGAGTTCAATACCAGCCTGTTCTACATAGCAATTTCCAGGACAACCAGAGCCACATGAAGAGACTCTGTCTCTAAATAAATAAATAAAGTAAATTTGGTTTAATTTTTAAAATAAAAAAAATTTAAAATATGTAAGTGCCTTATAAAACTATAAGTTACTTCTTTCCTCTTTTTTACTTAATCCTTAATTAATCCTGCTATGACACAGGATTTGGGTAGGCCTAGAGTTAAAGAGCTTCTGGGTGTTACTGTGAGTAAAGAACAGCTTCAGTAATAATACTCATGTGTGCCATTCTACTGCCACCTTGTGGTCATTTCTTTGCTGATCACCTCCAGTTCCTCTACCCCAAGATTCACATGTTTTGCTCGATCACTGCTTGAAAGGAAAAAAATAAAAATCGCTGTAGTAACTAATAATAGTGTATAAGATCTGCTATTGAGATGGTTAACAGAGAGATAGGAACAGAAGAAGAACAGCTTAGCCTGGAGAGCGCCTTTCAGTAGAGGAAAGTGAGGACTGAATCAACTCTAGAAAATGAGAACGTTGAAGCAGAAGAAACTTTTCAGGCAGATGTTGCAATATAAGATGAAATAGAACTATTGCACTTAAAAGAATCTTGATATAAAAATTTAAATGTCCTAATAATTTATTTAGTTGGAAAGGTGATAAAGTGTTGAGAAGATGTTGATGAAGACTAAAGAAATGTTAATGTAAGGTCCTGCTTACAAAAGCTGGAGAGTTAAAGTCTCTAAACGAGTTAACACATGCTTGGGAGAAAAGCAAGTTTGAGTGACTTAACTTACTTCTGGAGTCTGAAGGAAGAAACAAAGGAAGAGGAGAAGGGAGAGAAGAAAGCAGAAAAGTGGACAGGAGAGAGAAGAGGAGGGGAGAGCAAGGAAGGAAAGGGAATGAAAGCAGAGCAGAGGAGAGGAATAAACATCAGTAACTTTAAGTTTGGGAAGATGATGTTATTAATAAGAATATGTGTGGTACAATGGTACATGCTTTTAATCCTAAAAACACTCAAGAGGCAGAAGCAGATGAATCTCTGTGCATGTGAAGCCAGCCTGGTTAGCTACATAGTGGGTTTTATAACAGTCAGACCTACACAATAATACTCAATTTTTTAGTGAGGTTGAAAAGAAGATTTAAAAATGCAATAATAAGCAAATCGTGAAAAATTAATCAGATCAAAAGACAGAATAAGATCACTTTGTCACATAGGATTTAGCATTTAAAATTTTACTCAATTAGAGGAAAATTGTCAGTGGAATCTAGATATATGACTTCTCTGTCTTTTATGGGATTAGTTAACAATGGTCACAGTTTTTTGTTCAATAAAACGCATCTTTGTGTTTTGAAAATATTAATGAAAGTATTGAGACATGTATGCCTTATGGAAATACAAGAATTTATAAGAATACAATTGAGACACTAGAAAAGAGTGAGACACGTACAGGCAAATAGCTAGGAACATGAAAATGTTGTGGATATTGTTAGCCACGGCACACCATCTTGTAAAGTACCTCCATTTTGGTTAGACAACTTTTTCCTGTGACAATATGCTGCTTCACACAACTTTCCTTCCTAGCTAAACACCCTGCTCTAATCAAGCCTAACTTCTCCAGGCGACACTCGGTCCTCTTTCTTTGTTGGAACCATTATTTCCCACTCCTGTACTCCTGGTGTGTGGGGGAGGGGCACTAACACTCATTTCTGGCCGTTCTTCATTTCCACATGGCCAGGCACCTGCAGCGCTCCAAGCCTGGGGACAGCCACTGCTTCTCCCATGGAGAAGCCAACTGTGCCTCCGTGCTCATTTCTTCCAGGCCAAACTTCTAGATGAGAAAAAATACCAAACTCTCAGCTTACCGAAAATGGTTAAGTCTATCTTCACTCACCCCATTTCATTACTGACTTGTAACTATTCCTTAGAGCCTTCTCTACCTGACTAGCCCCTTGAGTTACTTTTTTTTTTCAAAGCTAAACTCTGTTCAATCCCAGGACTTCCAGACAGCTTTAACAGTTAGCAAAAATCCCTTCAGTTCTATCCTTTTCCATTCTTCTCCCCACCACCAAGAAAGGTCCCGCCCTACTGACACCCCTCCCTTGCCCCTCACCTCCCAGCCACAAGTGAAGAACAATAAAGGATGCCATGCAGAGTAAGCCAGTTGGCAGCATTCCTCCACGGCTCTGCATCAGCAGCTCCCAGCTCCAAGTTCTGCGTTATTATCATCATCAAGGAGTTCCTGCCTTGATGATGAACAGTGATGTGGAAGAATAAGCAAAATAAACCCTTTCCTACCCAAGCTGCTTTTGGTCTTAGTGTCTCACCTCAGCAATAGAAACCCGATTAAGACACCCTAAGAGAACTCACCCAAAGAACCTGATCCCTCCTCAGAGCCCCTTCCATTCTACTGTCTTCCTATGAAGGGGGAGAGAGAGAGCTGAGCGTGGTGGTGTGCCTTTAACCCTAGAGCTTGGGAGACAGAAGCAGGTAGATCCCTGAGACTTTTGTGGCCAGCCAGGGCCATATAGAGAAACCTTGCCTCAAAATAAATTTAATTTAAAAAAAATCATCTCAGTGATCCCCCTTGAAGTGAAACCTGGAACCTTTCAGATATAAGCTGACATCTTTCAGGGATAATTTTAAAAACTTAAAGAAAAAATTTTTACACAGAGCCCTCATTTAGATTAGCATTCAATTTCTGAATTGATGCTGTATTTCAACTCAATTATTTCCAAGAATTATTTACTAACTTACCAGAAAAAAGAGTTCATTATATTTCCCAAGACTTGTCAACAAAAAAAAAAAGTCTACATCCCACTCAATGTTGTTCATCTTCTCTCAGAGAAACTCTCTTAAAAGAGAGCACTGCCTTGGGGAGGGGCATTCATGCAGAGGGTGGAGGAAGGGAGGCATTGGGAGGGGAGGTGGGAGGGAACCACAGGGGGGATACAAAGTGAATAAAGTGTAATTAATAAAAAAATAAAATGAAAAAAAGAGAGCACTGCAAAGGGTCAACATCAATGAGTTATTAGAAAACAGGACTAAAACACTGAATTTACAGCCATTCACATAAAAAACAAGCTAGGAATGAAAACCTCATACTTTTAGGGAAGACTTATACCTTGACCTTTGAGCACAGCATATAAAGCACTGAACTGCTAATAATTCAAACAAAAAGATAAGCATTTTTTTTTTACCCTGGTGAAAATAACTTCCTCTTAGAGTTCTTATCTAATTCAAATTTCAAACCATTGAAGCAAATTAAATTGCTTTATATGCCTTCTGGTGGATAATTTTAGTTTGGAGACCTATAAACACATCTTTCTCTCATATCATAGACAACAACATTCAGAAAATGTCTGGGGTATACTCAGAAGAAAATAAACTTCATTTCTAATTAAAATTTTCTCACTAATTTTTAAAGATTCTTCAGATCCTTTGCTTATCAAAGTACCAGTCACTAAGAAGGGTCAAAGAATGCTATAATAAAAAGCTTTAATGCAGGTACAGAATTTGTATATAATCAAAGCTGCACCACCCTTTTAGGGTAATTTTATGTTTTATTTGTTTTACTGTTAAATTTTAATGCTCTTTGATCCACCATAACTATTGCATAACAACACAGATTTGTTTAAGGATCTAAAATGTTACCAGACCAATGCAGGATATTCTTTAGTTGATGCATAAAAGCATAAAAAAATTAAAAGAAACAAAGATTGCTCTTTCAAAGTTCCCTAGGAAGAAAAATGGAGAGAAAAGTTTTAACAAATAGTTCAGCAATCTAGGAAAGAAATCTTGTTCTCTTTAACAGAAAAGATAATTTGGTACTAAGTATTCTTTAATAAATTAGTTTTGTATCCTTGTGCCCAGCACATGCCTAAAACATTTAAATGAAAGCTCTGTGCTCTGGTTATGTGTGTCTGGGTACAACATACATGTGGTGTCAAAATTAAATTATAAAAACCTAATTTCTTGATCTAAACAAAAACAAGAACACATATGCATGAAATGTTGCTTCAGAATGGATCTGATTTGGCTTGTGTCCCCAAAAAACATCATGTGTTTAGACATGATGCCTAGCATGACAATATCTTGGGGCAGTCAAACTTTAAGGGTATGGACTACTATATGGTCCCAAGGTCATCAGAATTAAGAGGTGTTTTTCATGTCACTATTAGTAACTCTGTTTTGCTCTAAAAGGCGTAAGCTTGGTCCCATTGGAGCAGGAGTGAACACCGCTGTTGACATGATGGGGTGTCACCAGAATTGAGCTGATACAGACACAAAAGCATAAAGTGAATAAACCTTTTCCTTTTATAAAGTTATCTTTGGCAGATATGATAAACACTGGAAAAAACACACAACCCAATACGTTTTCAAGTTCACAGAACTTGTTTAATTTTTAAAAAGAAGATTGGTGATTTCAGTGAAATAGAAATGTCTTAAACATGACACAAATGCATACCTGTGATTACTACTAAATATTATAAAAATTGTCAGCAAGAAAAATATTTTAAAATGGTGACTTACTATTTTATTGTCTCATCTTTGTAAGCAATCCAAGCATAACTCTTAATAGTGAGTTGAGATGGGGATGTAGCTTACTGGTAGAATACTTGGCAAGCATACATAGAGTCCTGAATAAATAAAAAATATAATTTTTTAATTTTTATATTCTATATTAATTACAGTTTTTCACTTTGTATCCTAGCTGTAGCCCCCTACCTCATTCCCTCCCAATCCCACCCTCCATCCCTTATCTCCCCCCATGCCCCTCTCCAAGTCCACTGATAGGGGAGTTCCTCCTCCCCTTCCCTCTGACCCTAGCTTATCAGGTCTCATCAGGACTGGCTGTATTATCTTCCTCTGTGGCCTTGTAAGGCTGCACCCCCTCAGGGGGAAGGTGATCAAAGAGCAGGCCACTGAATTCATGTAAGAGAGTCCCTGTTCACCTTACTAGAGTAACCCACTGAGCAGCCATGGGCTACATCTGAGCAGGGGTTCTAGGTTATCTCCATGAATGGTCCTTTGTTGGAGTATCAGTCTCAGAAAAGACCCCTGGGACCAGATTTTTTGGTTCTGTTGCTCTCCTTGTGGAGCTCCTGTCCCCTCCGGGTCTTTCTATCTCCCCCTTCTTTCATAAGATTCTCTGCACTCTTCCCAAAGTTTGGTTATGTGTCTCAGCATCTGGTTTGATACACTGCTGGGCAGTCTTTCAGAGGCCCTCTGTGGTAGGCTCCTGTCCTGTTCCCTGTTTTCTCTTTCTTCCAATGTCCATCCCCTTTGTCTTTCTGAGTGAGGATTGAGCATCTTACTCTGGGTCCTCCAGTGATGCAATCAGCTAGCATGCAGTACTTATAAATATAATTTTTAAAACTTTAAAAAAAACAGAAGCTGAAGCTTAAGGAACTCTATCCAACAATATAACTCCTCAGTCTACAAAAACCTTAAAATTTTGCTCTTTAATTTAATAGTGAGATTATATAATTTGAGATGTCTAGTAAACATGTCTGTATCAAAATGACAAGGTGACTGTGAGAAAAGTCATGCTTCTAGAAGCTATAATTCAACAATTTGTCAGCCATTTGATTGCTGGTATGGAAGTGCCCACACTGGGGACTTCTGTGTTATAAGCTTAGATTATTAAAGGTGGCCTGGAGAGTTAGATCAGCGGTTAAGAACATATGTTCTTTTAGAAGGCCTGGGTTCAATTTCTAGCACCCACATGGTGGCTCAAATCCAATTGTAACTCCAGTCTCAGGAGATATGGTGCTCTCTTTTGACCTCCACAGGTACCAGGCACACATGGGGTACACACACATGCGTGCAGACAAAACATTCATACCTGTAAAATGATAAAAATAAGTAAATCTTTTTTAAAAATATATTACTATGAGTTAATAATCTAATTACAAGTAACTAAAATTATTTTAGATAATAAGAGAAGTATATGTGCAAACTTCCAAGAAAACTATGATTTTTGTAAGAAGAAACTATAAAATATAATGATGTTTTGGTTTAAAAAAATAAAAAAGATATTTTTTGTAAAGTCTCGAAATCAATAATAGAAAAGTAAAGAACAAAAAACTGAGTGACAAAAAACTGAAGAAAATTTGTAGAAGATAAATCCTATGAAAGAAATTTTTGCATGACAACCAAATTTTTGTGTTGTGTTAAAAAATATTTTGAATAAGTTTTCCTAATATAAAATCAATAATTAAAGATCCATAACATTTCTGTATGTTAGCAGTGAATAATCTGGGAAGGAGGCTTGCCAGGCCAGGGTAATAATATCATTTACAGTAGTAGCCATCACAAAATTAAATACCTACAAATAAACTTATGCAAATAGAAAAATATCTCCACAATAAAAACTATAAAACACCAATTAATGACACTAAAGAGTAAACAAACATAGAATGGTAGCCTGTGTTCATGGATTGGAAGAAATAATGTTATTAAGATATCCTATCCACAGCAATCTGTAAAATAAATTCAATCCCTGTCAAAATACCAATATTCTTCTTTACAGAATTAGAAAGAACAATCTTGAAACATATATGGAACCACAAAAACTAACCTCAAATCAATCTTCTTTATCAATTTATTTATCCACTCTACAATGTTGAGATAAAACCCAGGGCCCTCAGTGTGCTAAACAAGCACTCTCCTACTGTTATGCACCCAGCTTCCAAATAAAACTTGAAGAAACAGAACAAATCTAAAGGCATCATACCTTGTAACCTTGAATTATGCTATACCACCATAGTAGTCCAGCACCATGGTATTGATGAAAAGAAAAACACATAGACAAATGGAGAGTGGAAAGGTTGTCGTGTGTTTATAGCCAACTCATTTTCTTTTTGGTGCATGAGCAAAGCTCTCTAACATGGAAATCCCCATTCCTAACCAATTGGTTTTTTTCTTTTCATTTTGACATTTATTTCTTGGCTTATTATTTAGTGTCTGTCTGTGTACATATACACATGTGTGAGTGCGTGTGTGTGTGTGTGTGTGTGTGTGTGTGTTCCCTGGTGATTGAACTCAGGTTGTCAGGGTTAATAGCAAATACCCTCACCTGCTTGAACCATGTTGCTGGAACCCTGATTATTAACACAGAAAAAAAAAAAACTGAGGGAAGAGCATTCTTTTCAATAAATTATTCTGAGAAAAGTGGATATCCATATGTCCAGGACTAAACCTAAATACCTGCTTCTCATCATTTACAAACACCAACTCAAGATGCATCAAAGATTAAACCTAAAACTATGACTTCTGGAGGAGGCCTGCTGGCCCCAGGAAGAGCCAGGTTAGAGCCCACCCAGCCTTTCTCCTGCCTGACAAGTGACACAGCTGGAAGAGCTCGATAAACTCCCCTCTGGGTCATCCAGAGGATCATCCAGAATCATCCAGGCCTCCAGGACCCAAGGAACAGCCAGGTTAGAGCTTGCCAAGCCTTTCTTCTGCCCACCTGGGACAAGCCAGCAGGGGAACATCTAGACCTGTAAGTTCCAGGTACACCCAGCAGACAGAAGGGAGCAGTCTGCTATTCCCTGAGCTCCACTATCAGGCCCAAGGCTCTGCCTGCCTCCTCAAGGAATCCTGTCAGCAACAGGAACATCCAGCCAACACCAGGGACAAGCAGATGGCTAAGGGCCAGTGTAAGAACAAAATCAACAAGAGCCAGGGCAATATGGATTTACCAGAACCCAGCAACCCTACTACAACAAGCCCTGGACACCGTGACACAGCTGAAGCAAGAGAAGACAACCTTAAACCCAACCTTATAAAGATGGTAGAGGCCTTTAAAAAGAATATTAATAAATCCCTTAATGAAATACAGGAAAATACAATTAAACAAGTGAAGGAAATAAATAATGCTGTCCAAGACCTGAAAATGAAAATATAGAGCAGCCTTACCAGTTCACTGAGGAAGACAAAGAAACCAGTCCTGATGAGACCTGATAGACTAGGGTCAGATGGAAAGGGAGGAGGACCTCCTCTATCAGTGGACTGGGGGAGGGGCATAGGAGAAGAGGGTGGTGGGATTGGGAGGGGATGGCAGAGGGGACTACAGCTGGGATACAAAGCAAATAAACTGTAATTAATAAAAAGGAAAAGAAAAGAAAATATAATCAATAAAGAAAACACAAACGGAGGCAGATCTGGAGATGGAAAACCTAGGGAAGAGAAGAGGAACTAAAGACATAAGCATCACCAACATAATGCAAGAGATCAAAGAGAAACTCTCAGATGTAGCAGAAATAATTGAAGAAATCGAAACATCAGTCAAAGAAAATGTTAAATCTAAAAAGTTCCTGACACAAAACATCCAAGAAATCTGGGACACCATGAAAAGACAAAACCTAAGAATAATAGGAATAGAAGAAGAAGACTCCAACCTCCAAAGCCCAGAAAATATTTTCTACAAAATCAGAAGAAAACTTCCCCAACCTAAAGAAATAGATGCCTATAAACACTAAATGTACAAAACAAAGAAAGAATATTAAAAGCTGCAAGGGGAAAAGGCCAAGTCACATATAAAGGCAGACTATCAGAATTACACCTGACTTCTCAACAGATTCTCTAAAAGCCAGAAGGGCCTGGGCAGATGTCTTGCAGCCCCTAAGACCAGAGATGTCAGTCCCGACTACTCTACCCAGCAAAACTTTTAATCACCACAGATTGAGAAATCAAGATATTCCACAACAACAACAAAAAACTTAAACAATATCTATCCACAAATCCAACACTACAGAAAATACTAGAAGGAAAACTCCAACCCACAGAGGCTACCAACATCCAGGAAAAAAAAAAAAAAAGGAAATAAATAACCTCACATCAGCAAAGCCAAAAAGAAGAAAAGGACACATATACACTCTACCACTACCAACATCAAAATAACAGGAATTGTCAGTCATTGGTCTTTAATATCTCTCAACGTCAATTGACTCAATTCCCCCCCCCCCAAAAAAAAAAAATCACAAGTTAACAGAATGGATGAGAAAACAGGATCCATCATTCTGCTGCATACAAGAAATAAACCTCAGCAACTAAGATAGACATTACTTCAGAGGAAAGGGCTGGAAAAAAAGTTTTCCAAGCAAACAGACCTAAGAAGCAAGCTGGAGGAGCCATTCTGTTATCTAATAAAATAGACTTTCAACCAAAATTAATTTAAAAAAAAAGATAGGGACGGACACTTCATACTCATCAAAGAAAAAAATCCACCAATATGACATCTCAGTTCTAAACATCTATGCCTCAAATACAAGGTGACCCACATCCGTAAAGGAAACAGTACTAAAGTTTAAGTCACACTTCAAGGCCAACACATTAATAGTGGGAGACTTCAATACCCCACTCTCACCAATGGACAGAACACCCCAAACAAACTAAATAAAGAAATAATGAAACTAACAGTCATCATGAGTCAAATAGACCTAACATATCTACAGACACAAAAGAATATACATTCTTCTCAGCACATCAAAAATTGTCCATATACTTGGTCACAAAGCAAGCCTCAACAGATACAGGAAAACTGAAATATCTCCTTGTATCTTATCAGACCACCATGTATTAAAGCTAGATTTCTTTTTTGTTCATTTATTTGTTTTCTGTTTCTGTTTTTTATTAATATTTTTTATTTTTAAATAATTTTATACATTCACTTATATCCCAGCTGTAGCCCTCTCTCTCTTTCCCTCCCAATCTTCCCCTCCCTCCCTCATCTCCTCCCTGCCCCCTTCCAAGTCCACTGAGAGGAAGTGTCTTCCTCTCCTTCCTTCTGGCCCTAGATTATCAGGTATCTTCAGGATGGTTGCAGTGTCCTTATCTGTGGCCTAGCAAGGCTGCTCTTCCCTCAGGGGGGAGGAAAAGCTCATGAGTTCATGTCAGAAACAATTCCTGTCCCCCTTACTAGGGAACCCTCTTGGATATTGAGCTACCATGGGCTATGTCTGAGCAGGGTTGTAGGTTATATCCATGCATGTCCTTGGTTGGATAAACAGTCTCATAGAAGACCCCTGTGCTCAGATATATTTGGACCTTGTGGGGCTCCCTGTCTCCTCTAGGATATACTAATTCCTCCTTCCTTCATATGATTCCCTACACTCTGCCGAAGGCTTGATTATGGGTCTCAGCATCTTAAAGCTAGATTTCAACAACAGAAACAAGAGAAAACCTACAAACTCATGGAAACTGAGCAACTCTCTACTCAATGACCACTGGGTCAGGGAAGAAATAAATTAAAGACTATTTAGAATTCAATGAAAATGAAGGACCAACATACGCAAACTTGGATACAAGAACACAGTACTAAGAGGAAAGTTAAAAGCATTAAGTGCCTTCATAAAGAAACTGGAGAGTTCTCATACTATCAATTTAAAAGGACACCTAAGAAGCAAACACACTCAAGAGTAGTAGATGGCAAGAAATAATCAAACTCGGGTCTGAAATCAGTAACTTAAAAACAAAGCGTTCAATACAAAGAATCAATGAAACCAAGAGCTGGTTCTTTGAGAAAATCAAGAAGATAGACAAACCGATAGCCAAACTAACTAAAAGGAAGGGAGACATTATCCAAATTATCAAAATCAGAAATGAAAAGGGGGACATAATGACAGACACTGAGGAAATCCAAAGAATCATTAAGTCTTACTTTAAAAGCCTGTATTTCACAAAATTGGAAAATCTAAAGAAAATGGACAATTTTCTTGATAGATTTCTTTTTTCCTTTTTTCTTTTTATGTATTTTTTTGATCCCTTTACATACCGATCCCAGCCCCCTTCCTCCTCTTTTCCCAGTCCCACCACGACAGCCCTGGCTCTTGCCATCCCCCCTCTCCTCCTCCCAGAGAAGGAAAGGCCTTCAACTGGTGCCAGTCTACCCCTGTACTCCCACTGGGGAGTGACAAGGAAACCCAGGTGGGGAAAAGTGACCCAGCAGTGGGTCACAGATTCAGGGACAGCCCCACTCTTATTGTTAGGGGACACACATGATGACCAAGCTGCACATTTGCTACATAAGTATAGGAGGTTTATGTTCTGTCCATACAAGCTCTTTGGTTGATGATTCAGTCTCTGTGAGGCCCCCTTGGCCCAGGTTAGATTTTTCTACAGGTCTTCTTGTGGTGTTCTTGACCCTTCCAGCTCCCTCTAGCCTTCCTACCACTCTTCCACAGTCCTCCCGATCCCAGCCTATTGCTTGGCCTTGGGCCTCTGCATCTGTCTCCATCAGCTTCCAGATGAAGCCTCTCAGGAGACAGTTAGGCTAGACTCCTGTCTGCAAGCAAAGCAAAGCATCATTAATAGTGCCCTCTCCCTTGGGGCGGTTCTCAAGCTGGGCCATTCACTGGTTTGCCATTCTCTGAATCTCTGTTCCATCTATGCCCCTACACGCCTTGTAAACAAGACACATTTTGGGTTGAAGATTTTATGTGTGGTTGTTGTCCCCCTTCCTCTGCTGGGAGTCCCACCCAACTATAAGAGGTGCTGACTTTATGCTCCATAACACCTGTTGCTCAAAGTCTCAGCTAGGATCACCCCCAACAGACTCCCAAAAGCCTCCACTGTATCAGAGATGCTCCCCATGGATTTCTGTTCTCACTCTCTGTTCTTCTCCTCACCCAACCTCCTCCTCTCTCCACCGACCTGATCCCCACTCCTATTATCTTCCCCACCCCACCTTCCACCCAGATCCCTCCCTCCATCAACTTCAGATGTCTATGGTATTTCCTGTTCTGAGTGAGATTCAAGCATCTTCCCTTGGGCTCTCTTTGACTTTTTTGGGTCTGTGGAGGTTTGCGGCAACTTCTAAGGATGTGACTTGGAAGTAGTCAGGCAGAAAGTACATGACCTGAGGTTGGAGAGTCCGCCCAGAGACGAACAACCAATTGCAGACTCGGAGACAGTGTGGAACAACCTAATTGGTCGCCCAAAGCTATATAACCGGCTCTCTCATCTGCAGTCACTTGCCCTCAGTTTGCATTCACTGGACTCCCGGTGTCTGTGTTGACTGCCCACCTCTCACCCTCTCGTGAACCTCCTGTCCTCACCCACAGGCTGGACCCTTGGGAGGAGGACCAATAATTTTATCATCATCATTTATTATTATTATTAACTATTTATTTGTTTTGTTTCCCAGTTGTAGGCCCCTCCCTTATCTTCCCCTGGTCCCACCCTCCCTCTGTCTTCCTCCCTTATCCCTTTTCCTCCCCTATCCCCCTTCCCTAGTCCACTGTAAGGGAAAGACCTTCTCCCCTATTGTCTCTAGCCTATCAGGTCCCATCAGGGCTGCCTGGATCCTCTGCCTCTGTGGGCTGGCTATTTCACCCCACCAGAGAGAAGTGATCAAGGATCAGGCAACCGAGTTCATGTCAGAGACTGTGTCTTCTCCCCTTACTAGGGAAAACACATGGAGACTGAGCTGTCTATGGGCTATATCTGAGCAGGAACTCTATGTCCTCTCTATACATGGTCTTGAGTTGATGCATCAGTCTCTGCATTCCCTCCTGGGCCCTGTTTTGGTTTTGTTTGTTTGCTTGCTTGCTTGCTTGCTTCCTTGCTTGCTTTGTTGGTCTCCTTGTGTGGCTCCTGTCCCCTCTAGTTTCTTTTATATCCTCCTTCTTCCATAAGACTCCCTGTTCTCTGTCCAAAGTTTGGCTGTGAGTCTCTGCATCTGTTTCCATCCTCCTTCAGGGTGTGATCTACTAGAGTCATCTGTGATAGGCTCCAATCCTGCTCCCTCTCTATTAGAGGACATCTGTGATAGGATCTAATCCTGTTCCCTCTCTTCTACTGCTTCCAGTGTCAATCCTGTTTTCCCTTCTGAATAAAAAGTAAGCATCTTCCTTAGGGTTCTCCTTGTTGTTTAACTTCTTTAGGTCTGTAGATTTTAGTATGTTTATCCTATATTATATAACTAATATCCATGTATAAGTGAGTATATCCCATATGTGTCTTTATGCTTCTGGGTTACCTCACTCAGGATGATCTTTTCTAGTTCCATCCATTTGCCTTCAAATTTCATGATTTCCTTGTTTTTAATAGCTGAATGGTATTGTATTATGTAAATGTACTACATTTTTTAATTCATTCTTTAGTTGAGGAGCATCAGGTTGTTTCCAGTTTCTGATTATTATGAATAAGGTTGCAATGAACATAGTTGAGCAAGTGTCCTTGTGGTGTGGTAGAGCAACTTTTGGATATCTACCCAGTAGTGGTATAGCTGGGCCTTAAGGGAAATCTAGTTCCAATTTTCTGAGAAACCTCCAGATTGATTTCCTCAATGGTTGTACAAGTATGCCTCCCCGCCAGCAATGGAAGAGTGCTCCACTTGCTACACATCCTTGCCAGCATGTGTTGTCACTTGAGTTTTTGATCTTAGCCATTCTGATGAATGTAAGATGAAATCACAGAGCCATTTCAATTTACATTTCCATGATAACTAAGAATGTTGAACACCAGAAAGCGGCTACAGAAGGATGCAAAATGAATAAATTATAATTAATAAAAAATAAAGTATTTAAGAAAAGAAAAAAAAGAATGTTGAGCATCTTTGATCACACCCCCCCCCCCCCGCTGGGGTAGCAGCCTTATCAGGCCACAGAGGAAGGCAATGCAGTCAGTCCTGATGAGACCTGAGAGACTAGGGTCAGAGGGAAGGGGAGGAGGACCTTCCCTATCAGTGGACTTGGGGAGGGGCATGGAAGGAGATGAGGGAGGAAAGGTGGGATTGGGAGGGGATGAGGGAGCGGGCTACAGCTGGGATATAAAGTAAAAAAAAAAAAAAAAAAAAAAAAACCTGTAATTTATAAAAAAAATAAATAAAGTTTTAAAAAAGAATGTTGAGCATTCCTTTAAGTACTTCTCAGCCATTTGACATTCTTCTGCTGAGAATTCTCTGTTTACACTTACCAAAGTTAAATCAAGATCAGGTAAACAGCTTGAACAGTCCTATAACCCCTAAGGAAATAGAAGCAGTTATCAAATGTCTCCCAACCAAAAAAAGCCCAGGGCCAGATGGTTTTAGCACAGAATTCTACCAGACTTTCAAAGAAGAGCTATTACCTATACTCCTCAAATTATTCCACAAAATAGAAACAGAAGGAACAATGACAAACTCATTCGATGAAGCCACAGTCACCTTGATACCTAAACCACCCAAAGAGTCATCAAAGAAAGAGAATTTCAGACCAATTTTCCTCATGAACATTGATGCAAATATATTCAATAAAATACTTGCAAACGGAATCCAAGAACACATCAAACAGATCATCTACTGTGACCAAGTAGGCTTCATCCCTGAGGTGCAGGAATAGAATGACATATGGCAATCCATCAAAATAACCCACCATAAAAACAAACTGAAAGGAAAAAAAGTTGCATGATCATCTCATTAGTTTCAGAGAAGATCTTGGAGAGATCAGGGATGAAAGGCCAATAACTAAATATAATAAGGACAATATACAGCAAACCAATAGCCAACATCAAAATAAATGGAGAGAAACTCAAAGCAATTCCACTAAACAAGACAAGGCTGCTCACTCTCTCCATATCTCTTTAATATAGTACTTAAAGTTCTAGCAACTAAAGGAGATCAAGGGGATACAAACTGGAAAGGGAGAAGTTAAAATATCCCTCTTCAAAGGTGATATAATAGTATAACTAAGTAACCCCAAAAATTCTACTGGAGAACTCCTACAGCTGATAAACATGTTCAGCAACAGGGCTAGATGCGAAATTAACTAAAAAAAAAAAAAAAAAAAAAATCAGTAGTCCTCCTGTATACAAATGGCAAATGAAAATTAAGGAAACAACATCCTTCACAATAGCCACAAACAATATAAAGTATCTTGGTGTAACTCTGACTAAGCAAGTGAAAGACCTGTATGACAAGAACTTCAAGTCTCTGAAAAAAAGAAATTGAAGAAAATATCACAAGGTGGAAAGCTCTCCCATGCTCATCAGTAAAATTTGCATAGTAAAAAAATGGCCGTTTACCAAGAGTAATCTCTAGATACAGTGCAGTTCCCATTAAAATACCAACACAATTCTTTACAGACCTTGAAAGAACAATCCTAACTTCATACAGAAAAAAAAAAATAGAATAGCTAAAAGAGTCATATACAACAAAAGAACTTCTGGAGGTATCTCCATCCCTGACTTCAAGCTGTACTGCAGAGCAATAGTAATAAAAACTGAATGTCACTGGGATAGCAACAGACTAGTTGATCAATGGAATCAAATTGAAGACCAAGAAATAAACCCACACACCTATGAATACTTGATTTTTGACAAAGAAGCCAAAACCAAACAATGGAAAAAAAGATAGCATCTTCAACAAATTGTGCTGGTCCAACTGGATGTCTACATGTAGAAAATGCAAATAGATCCATATTTATCACCCTGCACAAAACTCAAGTCCAAGTGGATCAAAGACCTTAACATAAAACCAGAAACACTAAATCTATGAGACAAGAAAGTGGAAATCTGTCTTGAACTCATTGATACAGGAAACAACTTCCTGAACAGAACACCAATAACTCAGGTTCTCATATCTACAATTAATAAATAGGGCCTCATGGAAATGAAAAGCTTCTGTAAGACAAAGACACTCTCAAGAAAACAAGAGGGCAACCTACAGACCGGGAAAAGATCTTCACCAACCCTATATCTGACAAAATGCTAATATTTAAAATATATAAAGAACTCAATAAATTAAACACCAAGAAACCAAATAATCCAATTTAAAATGGGTTACAGAGCTAAACAGAGAATTCTCAACAGAGGAATATCGAATAGCAGAGAAACACTTAAAGAAATGCTCAACATCGTTAGTCATCAAATCAAAATACTCTCAGATTCCATTTTACACCCATTAGAATGCTTAAGATCATAAACTCAAGTGACAGCACATGCTGGTGAGTATGTAAAACAAAGGGAACCCTCCTCCATTACTGGTGGGAATGTAAAATTGTACAACCACTTTAGAAATCAATCTGGTGCTTTCTCTGCAAATTGGAAATAACACTATCTCAAGATCCAGCTATACCACTTCTGGGTATATAGCCAAAAGATGCACCACCATACCACAAGGACATTTGCTCAACTATGTTCATAGCAGCTTTATTCGTAATAGCCAGAAACTAGAAGCAACCCAGATATCCCTCAACTGAAGAATGGATAGAGAAAGTGTGGTACGTTTACACAATGAAATATTACTCAGCTATTAAAAACAAAGAAATTATGAAATTTGTGGGCAAATGAATGGAACTAGAAAAGATCATCCTAAGTGAGGAAACCCAGACCCAGAAAGCTGTACATGGTATGTACTCACTTAGAAGCAGATATTAGACCTATAGTACAGGATAACCATATTATATTCCATAGACCCAAATTAGCTAAGTAACAAGGAGGGCCTAAAGAAGGGTGCCAGAATATCACTCAGAAGGGGGAATAGAACAGACAGCAGAGTAGATGAAGAGAGTGACCTGGGCAGGAGATAGAATGGCAAAGGAAACAAGGGTAGGGATCAGATGTAGGAAGAACCAGGGTAGGAGGTAAGAGGGCTGGGAATAAGAAGGGAAACTGAGGGAGCACATCTCTCTGTCAAGCTGGAAGCCTGCAACAGGGTAGGCTCCTGGGAGGATAAGGGTGTGTCTCTAGCTGAGACTCCTAGCAGGGGGACATGAAGACCAAAGTGACCAGCTCCTAGCCAGACAGTGGAAGGTGGGGAAAACAACAACCCACCGACAAAACCTTTGATCCAAAAACTACCCTGCCAACAAGAAATGCAGGGATAAAGAGGGAGCAAAGCTTAAGTGAATGTCCAACGAATTACTGGCCCAACCTGAGACCCACCCCACAGTAGAGAGCCAGCCTTGACACCATTAGTGATGCTCTGCTATGCTTGCACACAGGAGCCTAAAAGAAAAGAATTTTAATTGACTCAATCATTAAAAATTAAAACAAAGGATCAGAACCACTAATAACTGAGTTAATCACTACCCAGTGTATATGTGAATCACATTGTACCTCGGATAGAAATATATATATATTGCATTTTATAATAAATCCTACTCTATTAAAAAAATTCTGTAACACTTTTCACAAATGTTAGTGTTATAGTGGTGATAAAGAGTTTCAGTAGGGGGTGGCACTACTAGGAAGCATGGCCTTGTTGGAGTAGGTATATCTTGTTAAAGGAAGTATGTCCCTAGTGGGTGGGCTTTAAGTTTCATGATCTCAAGCCAGACCCATTGTGTCACTGTGTCTTCCTGCTGCCTGCTGATCTGGATATAGAACTCTCAGATGTCTCTCCAGAACCATGTCTGCCTTTGTGCTGCCATGCTTTCCACCATGGTGACAATGGAAAAAACCTCTAAACTGTAAGCCAGCCCCAATCAAATGCTTTCCTTTATTAGAACTGCCATGGTCAGCCAGGTGATGGCTATGCATGCCCGTAATCCAGCTCTCAAGAGACAGAGTCAGGCAGATATCTGTGAATTCAAGGTCAACCTGGTCTACAGATTAAGTTTCAAGACAGCCAGTGGTAAACAGAGAAACCCTATCTCAAACAAGAAAAAGAAAAGGAGTCGCTATGGCCGTGGTGTTTCTTCACAATAATAGAAACCCTAAGACAGTGACATTTTATTATTTTACAATTAAAATGATTACAAAAACAAAAGACGGGGGATCCAAGATGGTGGCGACCAGCTCGCACCATTTCTGAGAGGCAGAGGATTAGAAACTCCGAAATTGGTGAGTGGAGGGGCAACTGAAGACGGAAAATCGACATTGTGGTTTCCTGAAGGAGGGAGGACATAACAGGAGCAGAGATATTTTTGATTCATGTCAGACACGAACTTTTCGGGGAATGGAGAGGAGCACTTTCCTTCTTTGGGCCTCCATCCTCCTCAGAGGAGTCGAGCCACAGTGCCAGTGACACTGAACTTGCTGCCTGAAAACCGAGACAGCAGAAGCGGGGATACTAGCACCTCAGCCTCAGCAGCCAGCCTCACCCACTTGCCAAGGCCGAGATCTGCAATACTACCCTGTCTGGGTCCCACACCTGTGAGCGGTTGGCCATATCAACTCCACAGAGCCTGACTGTACCAGCTGCTCAGTCCCTCAGTGGCAAACAGCAGGCTGTGCAGCCACCGAAGTCCAGCAGACCTGCAAAACCACCCAGGTGCACCAAGTGCCGAGCCACGGTAGTGGCTCCACAGGACTTCCCGGCAGGCACCTGGACATCCCAGTTCTGCAGCTGCAGCTGGACTCCCAGATACAGCGGCTGCAACACCACTGAGCTGTCTGAGCACACATTTGGCTCAGCACGTCCAAACCTGCCAGTGGAAAACAGGAGGAACCCTTGTGCTTTACAGTTTGACCTACTAGAGAGTGAGAGCGCCCCCAAGTGTCTGCAGATCCCCAGATCCAGGATGCTTCTAAACTAGCAGCCAGACATCAGAAATCTCCCACCCACACAGCCACTGTGGGAAACAGAGGATTTCTTGGGACAAGGAAGCCCCCAGCTCTGTGGAACTACCAATGGAGTTTAGGCAAATAACTCCTGGAGCTCAGTTACCAGTGGCCTGGCCACTGAGGTATTCAGGGAATTTGTACACATGATCATCGCCAGCTCTTGCAATAACTTCAGCACCCGTGACCCCTTCAGTGACCACAAGACTTGCCTCCCTCACACTGAAGGCCTCTACATTCTCTGTCCCTCAAGGCAAACTTCTACACACACACACACACACACACACACACACGTGCGCACACATGCACACATACACACTTGCTCACTTTTATCCTTCTTCACTTCAGACTTTCCTCCCACAGGTACAGCTGAAGCACCAATTCACACACTGAAACCACTGGACCTCTCTCATTTCCCTGAAGAATTTTCCAGACACCAGAGAAAGACGGTACCAATCTGAACTTCAGAATCCAAGAACAAACAGTGAAGGTTACAGATAAGCAAATGGCCAGAGGTCAGCGAAAGAACACATCCAGCAAAAATCAGGAAATCATGGCTTCACCAGCAACCCCCCAAAACAATGGATACTCCAATTCATCGGAAACACAGGAAAATGACCTTAAAGATATGCTAATCCGGTTATTAGAGACACATAAAGAGGAAACACACAAATCTCTCAGAGAAATAGCCATGCAAATACAGACAGTTACAGAGGAAACGAACAAATCTCTCAAAGAATTGGCCTCCCAGGTGGAGGCAAAGAAAAAGGAAATGAACAAAATTCTCAAAGAAACACAGGCAAATATAGCCAAACAAATAGAGGGACAAGTAGAAGCAAAATTACTGGCATATAGAGAAGAAACAAACAAATAAATAGAGGCCATCATACAGAGACAGGAAGCCACATTTAAACAGATGAAGGAAATGGTGCAAGACAAAAAATAGAATTAGAATCAATAAAGAAAACACAAACTGAGAAAACCCTGGAGCTGGAGAACTTAGACAAAAGATCAGGAACCACAAAAGTAAGCATCACCAACAGAATACAAGAGATGGAAGAGAGATTCTCTGGTGCTGAAGATATGCTTGCAGAAACTGATACTTCTCTCAAAGAAAAAGTAAAATGAGAAAAGTCCCAAACACAAAACATCCTGGAAATCAAAGATGCCATGAAAAGGTAAAATCTAAGAATAATAAGAATTGATGAAAAAGAAGATTCCAGTCTCCAAGGCCCAGAAAATATCTTCAAAAAAATCATAGAAGAGAATTTCCCCAGCCTAAGAAAAGAGATGTCCATAAACATACAAGAGGCCTACAGAACACCAAACAGACTAGACCAGAAAATGAAATCCTCATGTCACATCATTGTCAAAACACTAAATATACAGAACAAAGAAAAGATATCGAAAGCAGCAAGGGAAAAAGGCCAAGTAACATATAAAGGTAGACCAATCAAAATCACACTGGACTTCTCATCAGAAACTATGAAAGCCAGAGGGCCAGGGCAGATGTCATGCAGACTTTAAGGGACCACAGATGCCAACCCAGACCACTCTACCCAGCAAAGCTTTCAATCAATATAGATGGAGAAAACAAAATACTCCATGATAAAACTAAATTTAAGCAATACCTACACAGCAAAACGGCCCTACAGAAGATACTAGAAGGAAAACTCCAATCCAATGAAAACAACTATACCCAAGAAAACATAGGATACAGATAATGTCCCTACAAAAATTAAAAGAAAACAATCAATGAATTACAGTAAGACCACCAACTCCACAATAAAAGGAACTAATGTTCATTGGTCACTATTATCTGTCAACATCAATGGACTCAACTCTCCAATAAAAAGAGTAAAAGAGTGGATGGGGAAACAGGATCCAACATTCTGCTGCATCCAAGAAACACACCTCTGCAACAAATAAACACTACCTCAGAGTAAAGGGAAGGAAAAATGTGTTTCAAACAAATGGACCCAGAAAAAAAAAAAAAAAAAAAACCTGAGGTAGCTATCCTAATATCTAATAAAATAGACTTTCAACCAAAATTAATTAAAAAAGAAAGATGAGGAGGGGCACTACATTCCAATCAAAGGAAAAAAAATCTACCAAGAGGACATCACAATTCTGAACATCTATGCACCAAATACAAGAGCGCTACATTCGTAGAAGAACCATTTTTAAAGCTTAAATCACACATTGATCCCAACACCTTAATAGTGAGAGACTTTAACACTTCTCACCAAAGGACAGATCATCTAGACCAAAGCCAAATAGGGAAATAAAGGCACTTACGGAGGCCCTAATTCAAATGGACCTAATAGATGTCTACAGAACTTTTCACCCAAACTCAAAAGAGTATAGCTTCTTTTCAGCACCTCACAGAACCTTTGCCAAAATAGACCATATAGTTGGTCACAAAGCAAGACTCAATAGCTACAAGAAAATTGAAATAATTACCTGTATTCTATTTGACCACCATGGACTAAAGCTGGACCTCAACAACAACAGAAATTACATAAAGCCTACACAGACATGGAAACTGAACAACTTGCTACTCAATGACAGCTGAAGAATTAAAGAAAGGAAGAATTAAAGAAAGAAATTAAAGACTTCCTAGAATTCAATGACAATGAAGATACAACATACCCTAATTTATGGGACACAATGAAAGCAATGCTCAGAGGAAAATTCATACCACTAAGTACCCTCAAGAAGAAATATGTAACATCAGACAGCTAGAAATAATCAAACTCAGGGCTGAAATCAATCAATTAGAAACAAATAAAACTATTCAAAGAATCAATGAAACCAAGAGCTGGTTCTTTGAGAAAATCAGCAAGATAGATAAACCCTTAGCCAAATTAACTAAAAGGCAAAGAGAATCTATCCAAGTCAGCAAAATCAGAAATGAAAAGGGGGACATACCTACAGACACTGAGGAAATCCAAACAATCATTAAGTTGTACTAGAAAAGTCTATATGCCACAACATTTGAAAATATAAATGAAATGGACAATTTTCTTGATAGATTCCATCTACCAAAATTAAGTCAAGCTCAGATAGAAAGATTGAATAGCCCTATATCCCCCAAGGAAATCAAAGAAGTCATCAACAGTCTCTCTTCCAACAAAAGCCCTAGGCCAGATGTTTTCAGTGAAGAATTCTACCAGACTTTCAAAGAAGTGCTAACTCCAGTTGTCTTCAAACTATTCCACAAAATAGAAACAAAAGGAACATTACCAAACTCATTCTATAAAGCCACAGTCACCTTGATACCTAAAACACACAAAGACTCAACAAAAAAAAAACTTCAAACCTATCTCTCTTTGAACATTGATGCAAAAATACTCAATAAAAATACTTGTAAACCGAATCCAAGAATACATAAAAGATATCACTCACCATGACCAAGTAGGCTTCATCCCAAGCATGCAAGGATGGTTCAATATATGGAAATCCATCAATGTAATCCATCATATAAACAAACTGAAGGAGAAAAACCACATGATCATCTCCTTAGATGCCAAAAAAGCATTTGACAAAGTCCGACATCCATTCATGTTTAAAGTCTTGGAGAGATCATGAATACAAGGTACATACCTAAACATAGTAAAGGCAATATACAGCAAGCCAATAGCCAACATCAAACTCAATGGAGAGAAACTTAAATTAATCCCACTGAAATCAGGGACAACACAAGGCTGACCATTCTCTCCATATTTATTCAACATAGTACTTGAAGTCCTAACTAGAGCAATAAGACAAGTAAAGGAGATCAAGGGGATACAAATCGGAAAGGAAGAGGTCAAAGTTTCACTATTTGCAGATGATATGATAGTATACCTGAGTGATCCCAAAAATTTAACCAGAGAACTCCTTCAGCTGATAAACACCTTCAGCAAAGTGGCTGGATACAAAATTAACTCAAAAAAATCAGAAGCCCTCCTGTATACTCAAGACAAAATGACAAAATGGCCAAAAAAGAAATCAGGGAAACAACACCTTTCACAATAGCAACTAATAACATAAAGTACCTTGGGGTGACTTTAACCAAGCAGGTGAAAGGCCTGTTTGAAAAAAAACCTCAAGTCTCTGAAGAAATAAATTGAAGAAGATATCAGAAGATGGAAAGATCTCCCGTGCTCATAGATTGGTAGGATTAACATATGGAAAATGGCCATCCTGCCAAAAGCAATCTACAGATTCAATGCAATTCCCATCAAAATGCCAATAAAATTCTTTACAGTTCTTGAAAGAAAAATTCTCAGCTTCATATGGAGATACAAAAAACCCAGAATTTCCAAAATGATCCTGTACAACAACAGATAATTTGGAGGTATCTCCATCCCTGATCTCAAGCTGTACTACAGAGCAATAGTAACAAAAATGGCATGGTATTAGCAAAGAACCAGAAAGGTGGATCAGTGGAACTAAATAGAAGACCCAGAAATAAACCCACACACCTATGAATACTTGATTTTTGACAAAGAAGCCAAAACCATTCAATGGAAAAAAGACACCATCTTCAACAAATGGTGTTGGTCCAACTGGATGTCTACAAGCAGAAAAATGAAAATAGATCCATATTTATCACCCTGCACAAAACTAAAGTTCAAGTAGATCAAAGACCTCAACATAAAACCCAATATTCTAAATCAGTTAGGAGAAAAAGTGGGGAACAGCCTAGAACTCATTGGTACAGGAGACAACTTCCTGAACAGAACACCAACAGCACAGGCTCTAATAGCCACAATGATAAATGGGACCACATGAAACTGAAAAGCTTCTGCAAAGCAAAAGACATTGTCATCAGAACAAAACGACAGCCTACAGATTGGGAAAGGATCTTCACCAAACCTTTACCTGACAGAGGGCTAATATCCAGAATATATAAAAAACTAAAGAAATTAAAAAGCAATAAATCAAGCAATCCAATTAAAAAAATGGGGTATGGAGCTAAACAGAGAATTCTCTGTAGAGGAATATAGAATGGCAGAGAAACACCTAAAGAGATGCTCAACTCCTTAGCCATCAGAGAGATGCAAATCAAAACGACCCTGAGATTTCACCTTACAACCATCAGAATGGCAAAGGTTAAAAACTCAAGTGACAACACATCCTGGAGAGGATGTGGAGAAAGAGGAACCCTCCTCCATTGCTGGTGGGAATGTAAACTTGTACAACCACTTTGGAAATCAATCTGGTGCTTACTCAGACAATTAGGAATAGTGCTTCCTCAAGAGCCAGCTATACCACTCCTAGGCATATGCACAAAAGAAGCTCGAGTACACAACAAGGAGATTTGCTCAACCATGTTTGTAGTAGTTTTATTCATAATAGCCAGAAACTGAAAACAACCCAGATGTCCATCAACAGAGGAATGGATACAGAAATTGTGGTACTTTTACACAATGGAATACTACTCAGCAATTAAAAACAAGGAAATTATGAAATTTGCAGGCAAATGGTGGAATCCAGAAAAGATCATTCTGAGTGAGTATCCCAGGAGCAGAAAGACACACATGGTATATACTCACTTATATAGACCTATAAGATAGGATAAACATACTAAAATATGTGCACCTAAAAAAGATAAACAAGAAAGAGGACCCAGGGTAAGATGATCAATCCTCACTTAGAAAGACAAATGGGATGGACATGGGAAGTAGGAGAACACAAGTAACAGGACAGGAGCCTACCACAGACTCTACCTAGCAGTGTATCAAAGCAGATGCAGAGACTCATAACCAAACCTTCAGCAGAGTGCAGGGAATCATACAATAAAAGGGGGAGGTAATATGACAGGGAGAGGACAGGAGCTCCACAAGGACAAAATATATCAGGACACAGGGGTCCTCTATGAGACTGTTTTTCCAACCAAAGACCATGTATGGAAATAACCTAGAACCCCTGCTCGGATGTAGCCCATGGTAGCTCAGTATCCAAGTGAGTTTTCCCTAGTAAGAGGAACAGGAACTATTTCTGACATGAACTCAATGACTGACTCTTTTACTCCCCCCCCCCCAAGGGAGGAACAGTCTTGCTAGGTCACAGAAGAAAACATGGCAGCCAGTCCTGGTGAGACCTGATAAGCTAGGGTCAGATGGAAGGGGAGGAGGACCTCCCCTTGCAGTGGACTTGGAAAGGGGCAGGGAGGAAATGAGGAAGGGTGGGTAGGATTGAGAGGGAGTGAGGGAGGAGGTTCCAGATGGGATACAAAGTAAATAACCTGTGATTAATATAAAAAAATTAAAATCAATTAAAAAGAGAAAAAAAACAAAAACAAAATCCGACAAGAAATTTCAAGTCATAGTATTGATTTCAATTATTTCAAAAACAAAAGATTTCAAGGCTTAGTATTAATAGCAATTAATTAATTTCAAATTGATTTTATTTTTAACATTTTCTTAAGGAACCATATTTCCCTTGTGTTATTGTAAGACATTTTGCTGAACACTAACTGTACGGGAACTTAAAATCACTCATTTCTGTTAGAAAAAAAGTATTCCTTAGAGTACTCATCTCCTCTAACTGAAAAATTATAAAGATTTCCTTTATCTCTGGGCAATTATCCAGGGAAACAGAGATTGTGCTTCACCAAGATAATTCCTATGACCCCTGTTATCACTGTTAAGCTTTTGATTACTTTAAAAACAAAGTCCAATCTATTGAAGTAATTACAGTTTTTCTAAAACTATGAAACTTTATATTTGTACTTGTAGTCTTTGAATAATGATTTTAGTTAAATGAATGAGAACCATGTCACCGACATATGTAATCTTACTTGGTTATTGTGCTGTTGTTTCTTTTGCATTATCTTATTTGGTTTATAAGATAGCATCTTGTTATGTAGTTCAGGCTGATCTAAAACTCATCATCTTCCCACCTCAGCCTTACGAATGCTGTGATTACAGTTGCCTGCCAACACCTCCTGGATAGTGTGGGTATTTTGTCTTTTTCTATCTATTCTTTTGTGCTATCTTGGCTTGCTTAAGTGGTTTTCAGAATTGTCTCATTTGTATGTTTTTTATTTTGTTTTTCAAGACAGGGTCTCTCGTCAAAGTCATGACTGTCCTGAAATGCACTATGTAGACCAGGCTGGCCTCAAACTCACAGATAGCTGCCTGCCTCTGTCTCCAGGAATAAAGGCATGTGCTACAATGCCTCACTGGATCAAATTTTGTTTGGTTTGGTTTAGATTCCAATTCTTTGTTTTGTTCTTTATTTTTTACACATCTTATAGCCTAATCACATTTTCCCCGACCTCCATTCCTCCCACCCCAACCTGCCCTCTCCACCATTTCCCTTAAAAAAAAAAAGAAAACAATAAGGCTAGGCACAAACCCTCATATCAAGTCTGGATAAGGCAACTCAGGAGGAAAAAGCCCTAAGCACAGGCAAACGAGTCAGAGACACTCCTTCTCCTGCTGTTAGGAGTCACACATGAGAATACAACCTTAGCATGCATATATGCTAACTCATACTCTAGAGGGTCTAGCTCAGACCCGTGGAGGCTCTGTGACTGCCACTTCAGTCTCTGTGAGTCCCTGTGAGTTCTGCTTAGTTGACTCTGTGGCTTTAGTTCTCTTGGTGTACTCAACCCCTCTGGTTCCTAGAATCCTTTCTCCCCCTCTTATGTGGGGTTCCCCTGGCTTCACCTTATGTTTGGCTGGGGGTCTCTGCACCTGCTCCCAATAGATGCTGGATGAAACCTCTCTGATGACATCTGAGTATAGCAGAATAGTTGACCTTTGTTTTGTCAGTCATGTTTGGTTCTGTCCTGAATCTCTAGGCTGGCCAGCTTCTGGTGTGAGCCTCTGTGCAGTGTCAGCCCTGAGCTCCCTCTTCTCGTGTGGGTCTCAAGTTGGGCCAGTCATTTGATGGCCATTCACCAAGTTCTGTGCCACCATTAGCACACACATCTTCCAGGCAGGACATATTGTAGGTCAAAGTTTTTGTGACTGAGTTGCTGTCCCAGTCTTACTGATGGAAGTCTTGCCTGGTTATAAAATATAGCTGTTTTTGGCTCTGTCTGCCCCGTTACTAGGAGACCTCACTAGGGTCACTCTCATAGACTCCAGGAAGTTTCCACCACACTGTGTTTCTACATTGCCCCCCAAATGCCCAGTTCCAGTTGTCTTTCCCAGTACTTTCTTCCTGCATCCTCAACTTCTTCCCGGACCCTCCTGTTCCCACCCTACCAATTCCCATTTAACTCCCAAAATCTATCCTACTTCCCCTTCCCACGGAGATCCATGTGTCTTTCCTTGAGCTCATTTCTTAGCCTCACTAGGTCTGTGGATTGTAGTATGGTTATCCTTTACGTAACAGCTAATGTTTCTCCCACTTTCCCAGTATTAATGCAACTTCGATCTAGAACAAATGGAATTTTATACACTCTCCTGTTCCAAGAAGTCAAAGAAGTAACCAACACTGAAGGTCATAGGGTCAAGCAATACTAACAGCTAAGCATTTTTAAAGGGCCAGTTGACTAGCAACTAAGGATCCTTTAAAGGGCCAAGCAAACAAAATTAATCATGGTATAAATTAGTCCAAGGCTATGCCCCACTTTTCTTTTAGGTTCAGTATATTGGATTTATGTTGACATCTTTGATTCACTTGAAGTTGAGTTTTGTGCAGAGTGATAGATATGGATCTATTTACACTCTTCTACATGCAGACATCCATCCTGTTAGACAAGCAGCATTTGTTGAAGATGCTTTCTTTTTTCTATTGTGTATATCTTGCTTCCTTATCAAAAATAAGGTCTCCATAGGTGTGTGAATTTATGTTTGGGTCTTCAGCTCATGTTCCTCAAAATATAAATAGAACTGCCATGTGATCCAGCAGTCTCCCTACTGGATATATATTCAAAGAAAATTACATCCATGTATGTGTTCCCAAACTTTTTACAGCCGTACCCACATGTGAAATATATCTAGGAGTCTACCAAAGGATGAGTAGATAAAAAAAAAATGTGCTGTAACATACACAATAGAATATCATGCAACCATAAAAGGTGAACTCCTCACCTCCCCCTGGTCTTTAATTACCTCCCCCTGAGGGGGAAGCAGCCTTACCAGGCCACAGAAGATGACAATGCAACCACTCCTGACTAAGATCAGAAGGAAGGAGAAGAGGACCTCCCCTATCAATGGACTTGGGGAGGGGAATGCATGAAGAAGGGGGAGGGAGGGTGGGATTGGGAGGGGAGGAGGGAGGGGCTTATGGGGGATACAAAGTGAATAAAGTGTAATTAATAAAAAAAACAATGATAAGGCATATGGAATTAAAAAAAAAAAAGAATTGTGTTGAGGGACTGCCTCTGACATAATCTGATTGGCCTGCTCTTTGATCGCCTCCCCCTGAGGGGGGAACAGCCTTACCAGGCCACAGAAGATGGCAATGCAGCCACTCCTGATGAGATCTGATTGACTAAGATCAGAAGAAGAGGAGAGCCTCCCCTATCAGTGGACTTGAGGAGGGGCATTCGTGAAGAAGGGGGAGGGAGGGTGGGACAAGGAGGGGTGGAAGGAAAGGCTTATGGGGGGATACAAAGTGAATAAAGTGTAATTAATAAAAAAAAAAAAAAAAAAAAAAAAAAAAGGTGAACTCCTGCTATTTGTGACGTGGATAAAACTGCCAATCATCATGTTAACAGAATAAACCGAACACTGCTAGGAAGGATGGCACAGGGTAAAAGCACTTTCAGACCAGAGCTTTTATAAAGGTTTCAATAAAGCATATACTCTGTGAACAGAAACAGTAGTTGAATGTTCAGAATCACCCATCAGAATCATAATTACGGAATGATGTCCATAATTAGCAGGGCTTTGATTAGGGTGGAGGAGTGTGTTTCTGGTTTGGTTTGTTTTTGAAAAGTGGTAGGCTACAGCCCTCTAGCTAGTCATAGTCACTCCTGGAAAATGTATATTGTGTTTATAGACATTCTGTATTCCAAGATTATAGAATGTAATCTTGTGTGTAGTATGATTAATTAGTGTGATGTCCCTAATTTAAATCCAGAAATGTCTTTTTCCATTCAATGTGAATGTGTTTCCTTATAGCATGCCATAAAGGAGCCACAAAAATCTTGGGGCTGGAGAGATGGTACAGTGATTAAAAGTACTTGCTGCTCTTCAGATGATCAGGGTTTGATTTCCAGCACACATCAGGATGCTCAGAGCTATCTCTAACTCTTCTAAACTCCACAGATACCAGACATGCATGTGGAGCACACACACCACATGCACACACACAAGCAGGCCCTCAAACACAAATATAAAATAAAAATAAAAAGATTTTTTTGCTAAGTTTCTCTCTGTTTGGAAGCTACACAAACATGGGACAATTTAACTGAACTCTGTCTGAACATGACTACACCATCTTCTCCATCTCCTGGGATCTACATGGGGTAATCTGTTTACTGTGTTCTCCTCCTTGCTGGTTGGAAGCTTGGCATACAGATTGGCTCACTACTGCCTTCTAAGAGCTCTGAACAGTCTCTGAAAGTTCCCCCAATATTTCCATAATCATGTTTAACAACTGAAGTTAAAGCCAGCCTTAAAATATATGAAAGTGTGAGTGTTTCCATTAAGAAATAATGTCTGAGTTCTCACTTTTGCTGGTAGTAGAGGGTGATAAGTGTGGAAATTTAAATTAAACTGTAAACTGGGAAATTTTTAATAGCATAGCCAAGCAGACCTCCTAGGAGTCCACAGATTGAAGACTCCTCTGAAAGAAAGATAAAACATTTGTTCAATGAAAACATTCAATGAAACATCACAAAGCGTTAGGCCTTTTTTCTCATGCAGGGGGCATGCATTTGGTGTTGAGCAAAATTACTGTTGCACTTACCTGTCTTCTGATTTTTACTGCTTAGAGAAAGTTTTAAAATGACTGATAACAACACAATTCTTTACAGACATTGAAAAAAAAATTCTCAACTTCATATGGAATAACAAGAAGCCCAGAATCGCTAAAACAATCCTCAACAATAAAATATCTTCTGGAGGTATCTCCATCCCTCATCTCAAGCTGAACTATAGAGCAACAGTAATAAAAACTGTATAGTATTGGCATAGAAACAGAATAGTGGATCAATGGAATCAAATAGAAGACCCAGAAATAAACCCACACACTTATGGACACCTGATCTTTGACAAAGATGCCAAACCATACAATGGAAAAAATATATATCTTCAACAAATGGTGCTGAACTAACTGGATGTCTACATGCAAATAGATACATACTTATCACCCTGCACAAAACTAAAGCCCAAATGGATCAAAGACCTCAATATAAAAACGGACACACTAAACCTGTTAGAAGAAAAAGTGGGGAAGAGCCTGGAACTCATTGGCACAGGAGACAACTTCCTAAACAGAACACCAACAGCACAGGCTCTAAGATCAACAACCAATAAATGGGACTTCATGAAACTGAAAAAGGCTTCTGTAAAGCAAAGAACACTGTCATCAAAACAAAATGACAGCCTACAAATTGGGAAAGGATCTTCACCAACCCTATATCTGACAGAGGGCTAATATCCAGAATACATAAAAAACTGAAGAAGTTAAACAGCAACAAATCAAGTAACCCAATTTTTAAAAAATGGGGTACAGAGCTAAACAGAGAATTCTCAATAGAGGAACATCGAACGGCAGAGAAACACTTAAAGAAATGTTCAACATCCTTAGTCATCAGAAAAACACAAATCAAAATGATCCTGAGATTTCACCTTACACCCATCAGAATAGCTAAGATCAAAAACTCAAGTGACAACACATCCTGGAGAGGATGTGGAGAAAGAGGAACCCTCCTCCATTGCTGGTGGGAATGTAAACTTGTGCAACCACTTTGGAAATCAATCTGGCGCTTACTCAGACAATTAGGAATAGTGCTACCTCAAGACCCAGCTATACCACTCCTAGACATATATCCAAAAGACCCTCAATTATACAACAAGGACATTTGCTCAACCATGCTTGTAGCAGCTTTATTGGTAATAGCCAGAGTCAAGAAACCACCTAGATGTCCCTCAACCAAGGGATGGATACAGAAATTGTGGTACATTTACACAAAGGGATACTACTCAGCAATTAAAAACAAGGAAATCATGAAATTTGCAGGCAAATGGTGAGATCTAGAAAAGATCATCCTGAGTGAGGTAGCCCAGAAGCAGAAAGACACACATGGTTTATACTCACTTATAAGTGGATATTAGACATATAATATAGGATAATCATACTAAAATCTGTACACCTAAGAAAGCTAATCAAGAAGGAGGACCCTGGGTAAGATACTCAGTCTTCATTTAGAAAGGCAAATAGGACAGACATTGGAAGAGGGAGAAAACAGGGAATGGGACAGGAGTCTATCACAGAGGGCCTCTGAAAGACTTCACCCAGCAGGGTATCAAAACATATGCTGAGATGCATAGCCAAACTTTGGACAGAGTGCAGGGAATCTTATGAAAGAAGGGGAAGTTAGAAAGACCTAGAAGGAACAGGAGCTCCATAAGGGGAGCAACAGAACCAAAATATCTGGGCACAGGGGTCTTTTCTGAGACTGATACTCCAAACAAGGACCATACATGGAGATAACTTAGAACCCCTGCACAGAAGTAGCCCAAAGCAGCTCAGAATCCAAGAGGGTTCCCCAATAATAGGACCAGGGACCATCTCTAACATGAACTCAATGGCTGATCCTTTGACCACCTTCATCTGAGGGGGGAGCAGCCTTACCAGTCCACAGAGGAAGACAAAGAAGCCAGTCCTGATGAGACCTGATAGACTATGGTCAGATGGAAGGGGAGGAGAACCTCCCTATCATTGGACTGGGGGAGGGGCATAGGAGAAGAAGAGGGAGGGAAGGTGGGATTGGGAGGGGGCTACAGCTGGGATGCAAAGTGAATAAACTGTAACTAATAAAAAATATGGGAAAAAAGTGGCTGATAATGGTGTTTCTCTATCCATTGCAACCAAACACCCTAAGGAAAAGTCTTGTGGTGAAATGAACACAATACATTTCACAGGATCAGAGAACAGTCTGGCTGTAGAAATACTAGCCAGTGAATAATAGACGTGGCTATCCAAACTGCCCCAAATCTTCATGTTTTTAGTGGATCTCTGGTCCTGGCTTGTGTTGCCAGGCCAACTAGAAAAGTATAAATGTGTTTTTATATCAGGTCATTTTATTTGGAACTGTTGTTCTGAATTGCCGTTATGGCTCTAAGAAAGCCCAGGACAAGGTGGGCTCAAATTCTGTTACAGTATCTTTATGACCTGAACTTTGAGCTGTGTGAATGAGATCGGTTAGGTTTATGGGGCACTTGTTAAGGTGTGTACTTGAACTTCTTGATAATTTTTAAACCTAAGAATCACAATAAAACTTAAGCACATCACAATGAAACCTTTCATAAAAATTAAACCAGTTTTTTTTTTGCTTTTTTTTTTTTTTTTGTGTGTGTGTGTGTGTGTGTGTGTGTGTGTGTGTGTGTGTGATTGGTTATTTTTTTTTCCTGCTCTGAGGATAAATTCAGTTCCCTCCTCCACAAAGAGCCAAATCCTGAGCTGAAGCTGTGAGTCAGCAGACTGTCAGCCTTGGGAAAGACGCTCCATACAGGTTTCTCGGGAGCAGCATGCTACAGGAATTTTGCCTCAAGGAGACAAGTAGGTAAAAAGAATGTGGGAAGCGGGGTAGAAAGAGATATCACAAACCTACAGAGTAAAATAGAAAGGGAAACTAATTGAAATGATCAGAGAAAATAGAGACACACAGAGATTAAGACATGCTAAACACGAAGATGAAGTTGACAAAACCAGTAACGTTAAAAAAAATAAATAAATAAAACAAAGGGAGGCATGGTGGCACACACCTTTAATCCTAGAAAACAGAGGCAAGTGGATTTCTGTGAGTTTGAGGCGAGGCCAGCCTGGGCTACATCACGAGTACCAGGCCAGCCAGAGTTTATAATGAGAACTGGTAAAAAAAAAAAAAAAAAAAAAAAAAAACAGCTGCAAGCTGCAAATCCAAATCAGGAGATGAGGAAGGGCAAATATTTTTAGTAATTTGGCATATTAAATGAAAACAAATCCAGAATTAGAAATTTTTATTAGAAAAAAAAGTATTACAAGTGGAATGGGATTACTGGAATAGAAAGAAACAGTCCAACCATAGGGTTTTTAACATCTCAAAGGCTACAAAGAATAGGATTTTTTTTTTTTTCAAGGAGACTCAACAAGGATAGGACATGATGCCTGGTAAGGACCAGTGGGATCATCTGGGAATGTTCTTCCCAAAGCCAGCAGGTTCCAAGGGATCCTTAAGGGGGCTTTCTACACTGTTTCAGAAAATATTAAAGTCAAACTTCAGGATCCTAGATGAAGAAGCTTATCCAGTGTTTGTTCAGGCAGTTTGTTTCAACTAATCTTGAAAAAATAAATAATTCAGCTAATCTGTGAGGCAAAGAATAGGGACTAGATGATCCTATGAGCAGCCTGTTGCCAGTTCTAAAGGGAGGCATGAGTCCCATCTTAGGCTTATGAAGCTCTGCAGTAGGCACTGAATCAAAACATAAAAGAATGAATGATTTTTTTTTCACTATAGTTAAAAAATTTTCCAGACTATTTCTGACATGAACTCAATGGCTGGCTCTTTGACCTCTCCATCCCACCCCTGAAGGAGGAACAGCCCTGCTAGGCCACAGAGGAGGACATTGCAGCCAGTCCTGAAGATATCTAATAAGCTAGGGTCAGATGGAAGGGGAGGAGGACCTCCCCTATCAGTGGACTTAGAAAGGGGCAGGTAGGAGATTAGGGAGGGAGGGGTGGGATTGTGAGGGAATGAGGGAGGGGGCTCCAGATGGGATACAAAGTAAATAACCTATGATTAATATAAAAAATAAAAATTATTTTAAAAAATTTCCAGAAACAGAGAGCTCAGATGAGTTATAACATTGTTTTTACAGATCAGGTGAGTGGTAAGAACTATTGTTGCTAGCACAGAGGAGAGCCAATCTTTTGACCAGTATGGTCCATGAAAGATATCACAAGGAGAAACTTACACCAAGATAGGTACAGAAAGCTCCAAGCACAGACAGCATGAAAGTGACCAGGAAATAATGTACAAGGTCAACAAACACCATGAAGAAGAAGAAAGATGGCAGAGTATGGCCTTTTAAAAAAAGGGTGCATTATTGTAGCCCCTAACCATGCTGTCTGGCTCTGGATATGAACGTTCACCTGCATTTAGGGAAAACAAAATAATATAAGTAGAAGTTGAAGGTAAATTTATTTACAGTTTTAGCAAAAACTGAAGATGTTAGGAGTAATGGCACAAGACAGCGTGTGAAGACGACCCCAGCATCCTGATGAGTTACCTTCACCCTTAGGGGCTTCCTACTCAGGTAAAGCTGGCTCCTTAACTATACTGTACAAAAGACTTCAGGATGACCCAGAGTAAAACAAAATTAATGATCCGGTTAAGCATTTAGACACAGAGACATAAGGAAATGACAGTGCATGTCCCCCTGCCAATCGCTACATATACCATCCTGTGGCTACATTACATTCCTCACAGGATATACTTTGTATCAAGGCTTAAAATTAAGCTAAACTTAGCTTTAAAGAAAAGTTTAAAAGTTAAACATACATAATCTGCTTTACTTATTTTGACCTTAAAGAATTTTCTTTCACCGGGAGGGAACAGGAGCTCCAAAAGCAGACCAACCCAGCCAAAAAAACCTGAGCCCTGGGGGCCCTGAAGAGACTGATATGCCAATCAAGGACAATGCACAGAGAGGACCTAAAACCCTGACTCAGATGTAGCCCACAGACTCAGTATCCAAGTAGGGTCCCTAGTAAGGAGAGCAGGGGCTTTCCCTGACATGACATCAGTGACAGGCTCTCTGAGTACCTCCCCCTGAAGGGAGGGGCAGCCTTGCCAGGCCACAGAGGAAGACAATGCAACCAGTCCTGATGAGACCTGATAGGCTAGGGTCCGATAGAAGATGAAGAGGACCTCCCATATCAGTGAACTAGAAGAGAGGCATAAGGGGAGGAGAAGATGGAAGGAGGGAGAGATTGGGAGATGAGGGAGGGGGCCACAGCCGGGATACAAATTGAGTAAATTTGTAATAAATGATAATAAAAACATACATATAAAGAAAAAGTATTTATCAATTACATGAAAACATCAAAAAAGAATTTTCTTTCAGTTTTGTGATTAAAACTGTATTCTTATAACATTGTTCAGATTTGGAGAGGATAGATGATAATTTGACATAGCTCGAAATTACAAAATTATTGCCCTAAGTAAATACAGTTCATTTGTTAATGTTTTTATCCTGTTTGAGATGTCTTCAGGAAAACAGATTATCTGTATAGTTAATTTTGGCTTTTTCCGTTATATTGTTTCTAGATTCTCAGTCATCAGGAAAGTCAAACTAGAACCCAAGGTAAAAAGACTTCTTTCTTTTCTCATAGAACATTAATTTTCCTTGTCTTTTTATCTAGCCTCTGTTTCCCCTCCTGAGACTTTGGTACATTAATCTTAGGAATTGGTGATCAAAGATCCTGTTTCTAAACCTTGCTCAGGCTTCAAATTGATCTTGCCAATAAGGGATCAATAAATCTGTCTGGCTGATCTAAGGGGGATATCAGAGAGCTTGAGCTTAGAGATCTGAAATAAAACAGGGCCAGACGAAAGGGGAGGAGGTTCTCCCCAATCCCTGGACTTGGAAAAGGGCAGGGAGAAGCTGAGGGAGGGAGGGTGGGATTGGGAGGGAATAAGGGAAGGGGATACAGCTGGGATACAGTTAATAAAATGTAACTAATAATAATAAACAATAAAAAGAATTCAGACGCCAAAAAAAAAAAAATGAAATACAAAAGAAATGGTGTCAGGACTTGTGATATCAAAACAATAAAGCATCTGCTACGTTGTTAACTTTAATTTTTTTCTTTTTAGGCATAGTACTGTTAGTAGGCATTTTTTTTCTTTTTAGACTAATTAAGTTATGATTCCCTTAACAATTATTTCATCGTTTTGTTTGGGACAACACACTCATGTCTCCCTTGATTTCAACAGCCATTTTTAGTTTGAGAGGCCCATTCCTTCTTCCTGTGCGAGATGAGCTTGCATTTACTTTAGGGATAAAGGTTCTCTGTTGCCCCCTGGAGGACTGCATGTGTACTTTTGTTTCTCTGTGTAATTTTCTTACGGGAGTGAAAATTCCTTAAAATATGCCTTTGCCTATAATAAATATCAAAAACAGAACACAAGAAGAGGACATTCAATGTTAGGTAACCATCTATAACAGCTGTGACGGGGAACCCATGAGAGATGACCAGTCAGACACAAGTTATAGCCAATTGAAAGTCTTTATTCCAGCCAGTTGGGAGGAGGGTGTTGCACAAGAAGGCAGTTTAAAAGAAGCTAAGATAAACTAACTGGGGCATCCTGGCCTCAGGGCCTAGAATAGAGCTGAGTAATTGTCCACATCATTCTCCATCAAGGACATCAAATTGTAGTTAAACCTGAAATATCTTCACCAAGAATACAAGCTGGAGGAACCCCTGCATTGTCTTTCCCTGACACAGACTCATTTTCCATAACCACATGGCTTTAGTTACTTTTAGAAGGGCTGACACAAGTGACTCCACTGGTGTTGCTAGCTTTGCAACAATGTCTCAGTATGAAATCCAGGCTGTAAACTCATCATCCTCCAGCATTAGCTATCCTGGTCAAGGTGTGGTCCTGCTCACCATTGACCCATAGCTGTTTAGGCTCCAGTCTCTCCTGCAAGGTGGTCTGGGGAAAATTCCTAGTCCTTGGAGTGCCCTGCTTCAACAGTCCAGATTCTAAACATTCTGATTTTAAAACTCTTGAATTATACTCATAAATTATACTATGGTCAAACAAGAGAAGGAGGCTGGGGTTTCGTGAGAATAGCAGAGGCTTTCTTCCCTCAGATGAGCAACAGCTCTCCGAAATAGAGTCCCTGATAATTGTGAACAAAATTTCCTAGAGAGAAGCCATACCCTCAGTATAAAACCTGGAAGGCTTCAGTGGCTGGCTCTTTGATGACCCCCACCCCCAAGGGGGGAGCAGCCTTGCCAGGCCACAAAGGAGGACAATGCAGCCAGTCCTGATGAGACCTGATAAGCTAGGGTCAGATGGAAGGGGAGGAGGACTTGAAGAGGGTCATGAGAGGAGATGAGGGAGAGAGGGTGGCTTTGGGAGGGAATGAAGAAGGGGCTACAGCTAGAATACACAGTGAATAAACTGTAATTAATATAAAAATAAAAATTTAATTAAAAAAAGAGAACAAAGGTGAATATATGAATGGGGAAAAAAAGCCTGGAAGGCTGATTAGCTGAATAGTATTTTAATAGTATTTTAATGACTGTGGAAAGTTTGGAATGTTTCAGGTTCACAGCCTAATTACAATTTCCTTGGGCTATATTTAAGCCCCTAATAAGCCTTTCCCAACTCTGTGTCAGACCTAACATCCTGTGACTAAGAGATAAAAAGTCTATTGGGATGTGTTCATATAAACCTAGTCAATCAAAAGACTGAGTTATCCAGTAGCATCTGAGGCCTGTTCCTGATTTCTCCATTTTGCTTTCACTACCTATTTAATGTTTCCAGCAATATATTTGAAAAACACCTCTATTTCTGACTTTGTTCTTTTATAAAAACTTCATAATTTGGGGTAGCCTGAATCTATGTTCCCAGACCATAGTCACTCATCTTAATGGGGGAGGGGTGCTGAGGGGGTCTTTTCTCTGCCAGTTAAAGAATTAACAGGCAGGAAAATTCTTGAGCACAAGTAGCAGAAGAGAAATCCCAAACACCGCAGAAAACAACAGACAGAATCACCAGTTGGAGAAAGGTGTTTATTAGGGATAAGGAAATGCATGCACACAGCAGAAAGAGAAATAATAATAACAAACACTCTTGCAAAGAAAAGGGGGCTGGGGAGAAAGGCTCAGAAAGGTGAAAAACCCAGTCTCTTCTTGAGGGTTAAAGTTTTTGTTATTGCTTTGTTTTTGTTAAGCCTCTGAAAAGTCAACCTAGGGTTGATCAGTTTGAAAAAAAAAAAAAAAAAAAAAAAAAAAAACCTAGTGTAGTTGATTGGCCCAGAATTGTGTTGCATGTCCTGAGCAGGCATGGAACTTGTTGAGACAGTCCACCAGCTGGGTCCTACTGGTGGAAGACAAAAGCCTACAAGCCTTTCTTTTAAGCTGACAGGTTTTTTTGTTTTGTTTTGTTTTGTTTTGTTTTGTTTTGTTTTTTGTCTCAAGTCACGAGGATGAGGAAGAAGCCAGCCATCTTGGAAAGTCACCACCTTTATGACATCTAGCTGCCTACCAGGACTCTCTCTTAACTCCTAGTCTCTCAATATCTGGCTCCAGAATAAACTCTTCTTATCCCATTTGAGTTGAATGTTGTGTTTTTGTGTTGCTACATCAATGGCCATCAAAGCCACCCTGAGCCAGTGGCTTCTATGTCATGTATTTTGTAATCTTAAAGAGTGGATTTCACAGACAACAGGAGGTGAGATTTTAGAAGAGTACTAAAACTCTTCTTCGGTTTAGATAGAAGAGCTTAACAGAAAGGAAATGAGCAGAGTTCCTGTATAGTAAGAGGGTTACACCACTAGGCAGAGTTTAATGACAGTCACCACCTTTGAGTAGAAGCTTCTATTTGAGTAGAAGCACAAATAGAGAGCTGGTCAGAGCAGTTAGCCCACCCATGTAGTGTCCCTGGACTAAGATTCTGAACCCACCTTCATGAACAACTGCTATGCTACTGTGGTTGCTGTAAAAGAAAAAGAAGGCTAGTGAAAAATTCAACGAGAAGAAAAGACAGACAAGAGATCAAATTGACTTGCCCACAATCCCAATTTATTTGGAGAAAAAAAAAAACTGCAGAGAGGGTTCCTGTAAGAATCAGAGCCTGCCATCCACTGATAAGCTAAGGTAGTTAAAGGACAGACATACAGCAGAAAAGAGGTTTAAAAGTTTCCCTTTTGGGCGCACTGTTTGGCCACTGCTACAGGTAACCAGTGAGTAGTTAAAGAATGTGAGGTGCTCCATAAATATCTCTCCTAGGTGGCCATGATTTGGGGTCCATGGAGAAGGCAAGAATGCAGAGCAACTTTAGTTTACCTTAGTTCTGGAAACCAAATTACTGAAGTTATGTGAGTTAACACAGTTCAACCAAAATGAAAGTGGTTTTACAAAACAGCATGACCCTTGCTAACAGACAAGAAACAGAAGTGTGAGCCAGTACCCCTAAATATTTCTAGCATTTCTGGCCTCTGACAAAAACAGAACCCCCATGGAGCCAAAACCATTTCTAACCAAGAACAAGAAGCACCACTAGTCATTTCCTGTTCTGGACCTAAACTTCCTTACTAGTTTCTTTCTCCTTCTCCTAAACTGAATCACATATTAATTTTTTTTAAGTTTTGGCATCATCTGTTTTAAATTGCTCCTATTCTAGAGTACTAAAAGGGCTCCAACGGAAAGTTCTCAGGGATAGATATTTGATCACTCCTCATATTATACTGTCCTTTTGCTTAGTTAGATACCTAACAGATAAAGGATTCAGACAGAATCTGTGGTACACATTGTTCTGAGTCCCACCCCCCCTTAAAAATCTAGGATGCTCCTTTTTCTAAATTCCTCTTTTTATAGTAGGCACTGTGGACATTCCTGTGCTGAGCTGCTGTTTCCAGTGTGATGCAGCCCCAGTGCTCAGGAGCTTCTGTGGGCACCTGGGAGATCTCTGAGCATATTGCAGCTGCTTATCTTCATCTCCTTGCAGAGTTTTAAAGATAAAGCTAGAAAGCACACCCTGCTGCACTTCCTTATCAAGCTTTAAAGATAAGGTTAGCTATATAACTTCAATACAGAGCCAGTCAGATACACAGAGCAGCCCTAGAGGTTCAACAGGTTCAACCAGGAGACAGAACATAGTGGTGTTTTGCAAGCCTAGGCTTGAAAAAATCAAACATGCTATTTGTCTCAAAGAAATGCATTTTCTAAATTTTTTAAAAAAATGCATTTTCTTTAGTATCTGCAGGGGAAGGAGTTGGGTTGATAGGTGGTAGATGCTTATGCTCAGAGAAGCCCATTTTCTTCGATTCTTTCTTTGAAAGTTATGTAGGGCAGAACCTAACTTTGTCTTTCTCTTTGAACTTCACCTTCAGGCCTGATCTCCTGTGGCCCTGTTAAAATGCTTAATTTTGCAGGTTAAAAAAATCACTGCTTGCACTAAGGAAGATACAGGTATTTCAACTGTCTGAGATTTAGAGCCCGTGTAACAGAGGTTGATTGGACTGGATTGGCACCTTGCTTGTAAGTTTATTTTTACTTTCTTGACAGCCTTCAGTCTGTTCTGTTACATTTGGCTATTTCCTACTTAGCAGTTGATCACAACCAAAATTAAGGCGAAACAAACAAACAAAAATACTTTGAAAGATTAAAATCAGTGGTGAAAATGTTTAACAATCAAGTTTCAAAAAAAAAAAAAAATCCAGGCTTGTAACATTTAGCTATTTCCATTACAAAAAGACATCCTTCTTCTGTGTCCAATTTAAAGTTCCTAACTCCATTGGAAATTTAGGAAGGAGTGCACTTTCACACCCAATTCTACATATCTGTTATACATACACAGCAAACCGAAGTAAGCTCCAGAACTTAGCGAATAATAAGTCCTAGGAAAGTGATGAGCTCTGCGTTTCATTATTATTTTACACCTTAATCACACATCTATAGGACTTAATTTCATTGAAGTGAAATTTATACGACATAAATTTAATCATCGTTAAGTTGTGCAATTCAATGACATTCAGTATATTCATGAACTTGTGTAACAATCATCTCAAGCAAATCTTAAAATATTCTCCTTACCACAGAGGAAAGCCCCACACCCATAAACGCAGTCAGCTCCGTTCGTACCTCTCCAATTCCTGGGCAACCACCTGTCTTTAATGTCCAGGATTTACCTACTATAGATCTCATACAGTGTTTGACATTCTGGCTTCCTTCACTTGGAACAATGTTGTCAAAGTTCATCCATATTGTACCACACATCATTATTTTATGCATTTTCATGACTTTATTTTTATCATGACTGTTCCACAATTCATTTATCTACCATTAGTTGATGGGCATTTGGATACTGTGACTAGTACATTTATGTACAAGCACATATTTGAACACCCATGCTCAGTTTTTTTGGTTTTTTGTTTGTTTGGGTTTTTGTTGTTTTTTGTTTTGTTTTTTGTTTGTTGTTTGTTTGGGGGGGTTGGTTTTGGTTTGGTTTGTTTGTTTTTTTCTTGGTGGTGGTGGTGGTGGTGGTTTTTTGAGACAGGGTTTCTCTGTGTAGCCTTGGTAGTCCTGAACTTGCTTTGTAGACCAAGCTGCACTCAAACTCACAGAGATCTTCCTGCCTCTGTCTCCCTGAGTGCTGGGATAATTGGCATATGTCACCAAGCCCAGCTTCTTAGTTCTTTAGAGTATTTATCTAGCAGTAGAATCCCAGGCTAGTATAATAAATTCAATTAAATTTGCTCAAGAACTAACAAGTGTTTCATTCTAAAAAGTGTCTTCAATTCCTAGTTTATTATTTTTATCATGAAACAAGGTTGGATTTTGTCAATGCCTTGCCTCCATGAATTCAAGTACTTGTGCGGAGTGTTTTCCCTTCATACTATTAATGTGGCCATATTATATTCAATATCTTTCATAAGTCAAATGATGCTTGTATATCTGAAAGAAAGTACACTTGGTTAGTGTATAATCTTTATATTTCTGGATTCCACTTGCTAGTATTGTTTTCACATCAGCATTCACAAAGGATATTCATTTATTTATGATTTACTTCTCTATGACATCCTTGTCTGACTTGAGCACTAAGGTACTGCTGACCTCACAGAATGAGTTAAGAAATGTTTCCTCTTCTTCCATTTTTGTAAGAATGTGCTAAAGATCGGTATTAAATTGTTAAGTGATTGGTGGGATTTACCAGTGAAGACATTTGGCTTACTAGGAAGTTTTTGATTGTTAAGGTTATCTCTTTGTTATGATCTACTGAGGTTTTTGTTTCCCTGCTTCAGTTTTTGTGTAGTGTTCTTTTCTTTTCCTCTTTAATCAAGGTTATCTAATTATTGGGTTGCATATCTTCACAATATTCTCCCATTTTTGTTCTGTTTTGGTGTGTGTACATGTACAGTATATGTGTATGCTACATGCACATAGCTGAAATTTGATGCTTTGACTAGCTAGATCCTAGGATCTACTTGTCTCTGTTCCTCAGTTCTGAGGTTACAGGCAAATGTAACCATGTCTAGTTTTTTATTTGTGTTTGTTTTGTTTTCAGTGCAGTTTTTTATTAATTTGACATTATTTTGAGAGGTAGCTTGGTCTTCATGTGGGACTCCTAACAGTAGGAGCAGGGACTGTCTCTTACCCTGTTGCCTGCCTTTGGGAAATTTTTCTCCTACTGGGCTGCCTTGTCTACCCTCAACAGGAGAGGATGTGCCTAGGCTTACTGCAACTTGATATGCCAAGGCAGGTTGATCATGGGAGGCCCCCCTTTTCTAAAGAGAAACAGAACAAGAGTGGATGAGGATGGGGAAGAATTTGGAGGAGAGGAGGAAAGAAAACTGTGCTTGGGGTGCAAAATTAATTAAAATTTAAAAATAAAAAACAAAAAATTTGAGATTATAATATAATTACATAATTTCCTCTTTCCCTTTTCTCCCTCCAAACACTCCCATGTACCCTGCTTTTACTCTCTTTCTAGTTCATGGCATCTTTTCCTTTGTTTATATGTGTGTGTATTTACTATATATAATATATAATAATATATATTATTTGTATGTGTATATGTGTGAATATACCATTCACACATATACATAATATAAATTTTTATGTATAATATATATTAAAGCATGCATACATAAGCTTATTCTATATTTATATATCATAATAGATAAGTAGTAATCTATATTGTATATATATGTATATATATATGCATGTACCATAAAAAAACATATACATAATATATATATTATGCGTATAATAAGCACACATATGTAAGTTTATTGTAGATATTATATATCATATAATATAAATAATACAGCATATTAATGTTATTATATATACTATATAATAAGCACACACATATATACACATACATATATTCCTAAATGCATAAATATAACCTGTCAAACTATATAATGTTACTGATATGTAGTTTTTTCAGGATTGCCAATTTGGTATCAGATAATCAATTAGTATGTTATTCCCTGGATGAGACTATTTCTCCTGCCCTCAACAGTCTATAGTTGCTTGTTCTATTTATAGGGTTGAAGCCTTCTCTCTTCCTTATTAATATGCCTTTTGTTGTCCTTGTTCAGCTCATGTTTAGGCAGCCATGTTAGTGAGACTTTATAAGTATAGCCTTTGATATTCCTAACAGACACAATGTCACAGCACACTCCCTGTTCCTCTGGCTTTTATAATTGTCCATCCCCTCTTCTGCAATGATCCCTGAGTGTTAGGAGCAGAAGTTGTATTGTAGACGGATCAGTTAGGACTGTGCTCTACAATTCTGTTTTTTGATTTGTTGTGGTTTTCTCTATTTGTCTCAGCCTGTTACAAAGAGTTTTCTTTTTTTCTCAAGACATTATTTTTTATTAATTATTATTATTTATTCACTTTGTACCCCAGTTGTGGCCCTCTCCCTCTTCTACTACCAATCCCACTCTCCCTCCCTCATCTTCTCCCATGCCCCTCCCCAAGTCCACTGATGGGGTGTGGTCCTCCTCCCCTTCTATCTGACCCTAGCCTATTAGGTCTCATCAAAACTGGCTGCAATGTCTTCTTCCATGGCCTGGCAAGGCTGTACCCCCCACAGGAGGTGATCAGAGAGCCTACTCCTGAGTTAATCCAGAGACAGCCCCTGCTCCCCTTACTAGGGAACCCCACTTGTACACTGAGTCTATGGACTACATCTGAGCAGGAGTTCTATTACTTTTTTTTAATAGTTAAAAAGGATTGGCTATAGATCTTATTGGAGCATCTGATAAAAGTCTTTCTGTGAATCCATCTGGCCCTGAACATTTTTTGGAAGGGTTATTACTATTTTATTCTACTCATTTGTTATGGGTCTGGTTAGGTTATTGACTTCTTGATTTAATTTTGGTGGTTTGGCTAGATATAGAACTTCATCCCTTTTTATTAGGTTTTCCAAATTAATGGAATAAAAATTTTTAAATAATCACTTATAATATTCTGAATATCTTCGGTGTCTATTGAAATATTTCCCTCTTCATTTCTGATTTCTTTCTTTTGGTTAGTTGGTCTAATTATCAATCAGTATTGTTTGTATTCTCAGCTATTAAATTTGTGGATTCTTTGTATTCTTTCTTTCTATTTCATTGACTTCAGCTCTGATTTTTATTATTTCTTGCTGTCAACTGAGTTTAGATTTGATTTGTTCTTGATTTTTTAATTTTTGAGTTGCTTCATTAAGTTATTTGTACCCTTTCTGAATTTTTTTAGCAAAAGCACTTAGATTCTGAACTGCTTTTGATGTATCCAAGAATTTTTTTTTGTTTTTTGTTTTTTGTTTTTGTTTTTGTTTTTTCATTTTCATTTAGTTCCAGAAATTTTTTATTTCTTCTTTGACACATTCAACATTTGGCAATGAGTTATTTAATCTTTATGAATCTGTGTCTTTATTAGAGATTTGTTTGCTTTCAAGTTTTATTGCATTATGGTCAGATAGTACCTGGAATTATTTCAATCTTTCTGAATTTGTGAAGATTTGCTTTGTGTTCAAGAATGTTGTCTGTTTTAGAGAAGATTCCATGTGCTGCTGAGTGGAATGTTTGGTGTTTGGGTGTAATGTTTTGTGAATATCTGTGAAATTCATTTAACAAGTCATTCAATTCTGATGTTTTGAGTTTTTGCTAATTTTTTGTCTAGATGTGATGTCTATCAGAGAAAGCAGATGTTGAAATCACTAACTACTATTAATGGGATAATATTAATCTGTGCCTTTAAATCCAGTAGTACATTTTTATGAACCTGGGTGTGCCACAGTCTGATGAACATATGTTTAGGATAGTAATGTCATCCTGGGTAATTGTTCCCTTGATTAGAATAAATTGTCCTTTATTTATTCTAATTACTTTTAATTTGAAGTCTGTTTTGTCAGATATTAGGATAGTGATACCTGCTTGCTTCCTGGTTCCATTTGATTGGAGTATTTTTGTCCATCCTTTTATTATAATGGGTTGTCTATTATTAAAGCTACCTATAAACAACAAATAGATGGATTTTGTTTCTTGATCCCTTCAGACAGGCTATGTCTTTTGATTGGAGGATCAAGGTCATTAATATTTAAAGTCATTATTGAAATGTCTGTGTTTATTGCAGCCATTGTATTGTTATTTCTAGTGGTGTGTTCCCAGCGGTACTTAATGTTTTAGTAATTATGCTTTCATATTTCTTTTTACAGCCTCTTGACCAAGTCCATTCCTCTCTTCAGCCTGAAATATTGTTTCTTATATTTTATTTAGGTTTAGGTTTGATATAAATTTTTAGGATGATTAGATCATGGAGTTTTATTTATTCAACTGTGGCAGGTAGTTTTGCTGAATATATAAGTCCAAGTTGAACATCATGGCCTTTTATGACTTGAAATACATTGCTCCAGGCTCTTCTGGCTGTCAAGTTTCCCCTGAGAAATAAGCTGTTATTCTGATGGGTTTTCCTTTATATGGACTCTTGCAACTCTTAATACAGTTTCTTTCTTTTGTATATGTAGTGTTTTAACTATGATAGGCCACAGGAATTTTCTTTTCTTGTCTTATATGTTTGGTATTCTATGTGCTTCTTGAATATGTATGAGTGTATATTTCTTTAGTAACAAGAACACTGAATCTGAGACTTTATAAGGATCATTATTTAGAAGATGGTTTGAGTTATGTATTAGTAAAGGTATAGTTCTCTAAAGAAACAGAACTTATAGAAATATATATCTATGTCAGGTAGATATAGATATATCTATATCAGATAGATATAGATTAGATACAGATATAGATGATATAGATAGAGAGTGAGAGAGAGATACATGTAGATATAGTTGGATATTTATTAGAATGGCCTACAGATTGTGGTTCAGCTAGTCCAACAGTGATTGTCTACCAACAGAAGGACTTAGAATCCAGCAGTCCACAAGGCTGGATATCTAAGTTGGTCTTCAATATACATCAGAATCCCAAAGAAGTAGGTTCTAATGACAGTGAAGGAGTGGACCTGACTGCTTGCTAGAGCAAGAGCAAGCAAAGAGCAAGCTTCCTTCTGCCGTGTCCTTTTATGTAGTCTGCCCACAGAAGGTATGGCACAGAGTAATGGTGAATCTTCCCACCTCAAAAGGGCTGTATTAAAGATGCATCTTCCCACCTCAAAAGATACAGATTAAAAGTGGGTCTTTCCAGGGGTCCTGTCTGAGACTGATTTTCCAACCAAGAACCATGCATGGATATAACCTAGAACCCCTGCTTGGACATAGCCCATGGCAGCTCAATATCCAAGTGGGTTCCCTACTAAGGGGAACAGGGACTGTCTCTTACATGAACTCAGTGGCTAGCTCTTTGACCTTCCCACCCCCCGTGGGAGAACAACCTAACCACAGAGGAGGACATTGCAGCCAGTCCTGGTGAGACCTGATAAACTAGGGTCAGATGGAAGGGAAGGAGGACCTCCCCCATCAGTGGACTTAGAGAGGGGCAGGGAGGAGACGAGGGAGGAAGGATGGGATTGGGAGGGAATGAGGGGGGGTTACAGCTGGGATACAAAGTAAATAAACTGTAATTAATATAAAAAATAAAATAATTAAAAAATATTTCAAAAAGTGGGTCTTTCCACTTCAAATAATTTAATTTAAAAAAATATCCTTAACAGGTGTACCCAGCTACTTGGGTTTTAGTTAATTCCAGATGTAGTCAAGTTGACAGCCAAAAATAACTATCATAGGTTATACAATGACATCTGCCTTTAAAACAAAATGTTCTTGAATTTGCACATTTATGAATATCCATCTCACAGGCCTTCTACTGTCTACTTTTGAATCAAATTTTTGCTTTTATTATTGAGAATTTTTAGTTCTTTATGTACTCTAGATACTACTGTGTTATCAGGTATATAATTTGCAAGTATCTTCTAACCTGTTGTCAGTTCACTTCTCAGGTAAATTCTGGGTATATACCCTACTCTTAGAATGCATGTTGTTTTCTAAATTCTTATAAACAAAGTGCTTCTGACATCCTACTTCTGCATAAAAATCTCTGTCCCAAGTCCTTTTTAGGTTTCTAGAATGCTTGCGGGTTTCTTCATAATCCCTTTCTATGTAGAAATGGGTTGTTCTTTTACCATAGCAATTTTTATCTTATATATTTATTTATTGGTTCTGAAATAGATCTAAGCTAGGGGGAGGAACATTCTGTTGTTTTCCTTCTAGAATCAGAGGACCCACAATAGATACATGGGCTATCTTCAAGACCTCTGCTGAGCAAAAGGAGGCAATCCAATTCCACGATACTCCCTAACCATTTTTAAGCTGCCTTTTTCTTGAATTATCATTTTCTTTATTTCTGTTTGTTGGTTGATTTGATTTGGTTTGATTTGGTTTTTGAAACAAGGTCTCACATTGTCATCTAAGCTGGTCTGGAAAGTCAGTCTGCAGCCCAGAGTAGCTTCTTATTTGTTATTTTGAGCAGTATTTTTCTATCTGATGATTTTTTTTAGTTTGTTCTTTGGGGTGTTGACATAGATCATCTGTGAACAAGGACATTTTTATTTGTTCCTTTTTAATATATGTACCTTTTATTTGTCCTTTCCTCTGTATAGAATTCCCAGGAAATTTTTAATTTGTTGGGGATGGATAAATAGTCTGATGGCACAAGTGTTTCTTTAGAACAGCTCCTCTCTTTCCAGGGTGATTACAGAAATGCTTTATCATTCATGTTACACACCTTTTCTATCAGGCATTCTTCAGTATCTAGTAAACTCTTTGAAGCTCTAAAGATCTTATCTTAATTGTTTTGCATTTATTTATTATATATTAATGTGTATGTGTTTGTGTGGGTGGATCTGCCTGTGCTATAGCACATATATGAAGGAATGGAATCCGGGTTGTTGAGCTTGTTTATAAGTGCTCTTAACCACTGAGCCATCTCATGAGCTCTTCATCTTAAAATTTTATCAAGTTACTTTATATATCTTCATTAAAAGGTTAGTTTAGATGGTCTTAATCTCATTAGAGTTGATATTCTAATTTTAGTAACATAGATAATAAAAGCACAAGATGAAACGGGCAGGGAGGAGATGAGGGAGGGAGAGTGGGATTGGGAGGGAATGAAGGAGGAAGCTACAGCTGGGATACAAAGTTAATAAACTGTAACTAATATTAAAAAAAGAAAGAAAGTAAAAAAAAAGAAATTAAGAATGTGTTTTAAAACGTGTTGTAATACCTGAGATTACATACATCAATTTAAATACATAATTTATAAGGTGTGGAGAATATCAGTAAATTTTTTGTGTAATTCAAAGGAAGGATAAAGAGTAGAGGGATTGGCACAAACCAAGTTAGTAATGCATCTAAAATCCAGGAGAGATAAGTAATCTAGGGAGAACATACGTGAACTGGCTTGCAGTTCTGGAGACAGGGAAGCCCAACACAAAGGCACTGGTGTCTGGCAAAGACCTTCTTGCTACTTGTCACATAAAGTTAGAGAAGTGAAAGAGTAAAAAGAGGCTGCACTTGCCTTTTCACACAGTCATCAGCCCTGTACATAATGGATAGCTCTCATACCCTAATCCCCACCTCTCATTTTACTATTCAACAGAAGGTAAATCTCATTCTTCTATAATTTTGAAAAACAAAATTTGAAAAACAGAATTCTACAACAATACTACCTTAAACATGCTTGATTTCATCTGAAAAACAGAATTTAACCTCTTCTATCACACTAATTTCTTTATCAAATGGCTGTTGGACTACTTCTTTGGTTTTCTCTCCCAAATCTATTTCCTTATTTACACAGGTAGAATAAGAATTTTATAAATCTTTAAATACTGCTTCTCCTTAAATTCTATCTTTAAATTACTTTTCTTTTTACATTTTAATACATACAGTTTAAAACTAGCCATGTATTTTGTTGATGCATGGCTGATTAGATATTTCTTCAGCCATGTATTCTAACTCATCACTCTTAAATTGTTATTTCACAGAGCCCTACAGCCAAGGAATAGAACACAGTTCAAGTTCTTTGCCACTTTAGAATAAGTAGGTACTTTCCTCTAGTTTTCCAATACTGTTTTCTTGTTTTTATCCAAGACCTCATGAGAGTTGCTTTAACTAACCAAATTCTAATCATAACATTCACGTAATCTCTAAGAAATTTCAGACTTTGCATGTAAATCTTTTTTATGAGCTATCGCCAGAATTGCCCACTATAGTCTTATTCATGGTAAATATAAGCTTTCATAGTTTATGCATACAATTTCTTCTAGCCTCTATTACCCAACTCCAAGGTTATCTCTCCACTTCTCTGGTATTAATTCTGTCTTCATCCCTTCAATGTTGCCATAACATTGAATACCTTAATCCAGCCTGGAAGTTAAGAAGTTCAAGATCAGGGAGCCAGCCAGCATCAGAATACAAAGAAACAAATGAAGCTAACCTTGCTCTTTTATAACAGGATTAACCTCAGCTTCATGACATCAGCCAGGCAGTGGTGGCACCTTCCTTTAATCCCAGCACTCAGGGAGGCAGAGGCAAGTGGATCTCTGTGAGTTCAAGGCCAGCCTGATGTACAGAGTGAGTTGCAAGACAGCCAAAGCTACACAAAGAGAACTTGTATTGAAAAATAAAACAACAAACAAAAAACAAAAGTATGACATCTTGCCAGTCGTGATAGCACACGCCTTTAATCCCACTGCTCAGGGGGCAGACTCTTTGAATTCAAAACCAGGTTGATCTATATAACCAGTTCCAGACCAGCTGGGGCTACAAAAATGGTCCCCTATCTTAAAAATAAATAAATAAACCTCACATCTTAATACTGTGCAGTGGCTAATAAGTTTAAATGTGGGATTCTGCGAAGACAAACACTCAAACCATGGTAAATGGTTTAACTATGATTGCGACCCATAAACATAAAGAAGGTAAAATCCGAAGAAGACATAGCAGAGGGTATGAATTGAAATGAGACTGAAAGCAGACTTAAGAGAGTAAATTAACTGTTAGTAATATGCTAAATTTATATCCAGAGAAAGAGAAATAGGCCACTTTCTGGCCTATACACATGGTAGTGTAATTCTGTAGGGCAAAAAATGATAGAAGGAAAGGAAACCAGTAAATAAGAAGTTGAAGAGTGAAATCTTATCTCACTGGCTGCTTTAGAGGCCATGAGGGAGAGGTTTCCATAAAAACTGATAAAATACTGGATAAGGAGAAGTATTTGTGTCTACATACATACGTGTGTATGTTATTAGTAAATGGTTCTTCTTACGGTTCAAAGGTGATGTTAACAAAGGGACAATGAAAAATAAGATGCCTAGCACAAAACATTTTAGTAGTGTTTTTAAATACCATAAGAGAAATTTAATAGTATGAAATGACCTACAGAGAAGTGACAGGGCCAGCATGGTGATACACAGGGGTAATCCCAGCAGTTAGGAGGCCAAAGGGAAAAAATCATGAGTTACAGTCCAGCTTAAGCTCAATAGAAAGCTCCAGGCCAGCATGAGATAAATAGTAAAACCCTGTCTAAAGAGGAAGGAAAATGTGACAGAAAAATAGGAATGGAACCAGTCAACACTAATTTCACAAAACTTAATAAAGACAACATAAACAACTGATGCTATCACTTGTTTTGGTTTTTTTGGTTTTGTTTTTGGTTGGTTGGTTTTACAAGAAAAGGTTTCTCTGTGTAGCTTTGGCTGTCCTAGACTCACTTTGTAGACGAGGCTGGCCTCACTGAACTCACAGAGATCCACCTGCCTCTGCCTCCCTGAGTGCTGGAATTACAGGCATGTGCCACCAAGCCAGACTGATGTCACTTGATTTTAAAAACATCAACCAAGAAAACTCACATATATTATTAAACACTATCCTTCACATTAATTCTCTCAGGCAATTGATTCTGTGCAGGAGAAAGTTTAAAAATCAGGCAAAGTGCCAGCAGCGGTGGCACACTCCTTTAGGCCCAGCACTCAGGAGGCACTCCAGGTTCGGGTCCAGCCTAATCTACAGAGTGGTTTCCAAATCATCCAGGGATACACAAAGAAACCCTGTCTTGAAAACAAACAAATAAAATCAGGCAAACGGGCAACTCACTATATTCTCCAACAACATAAGCCATGCTGAGAACTCACAAGGATAGGCTGCACATACACACACACACACACACACACACACACACACACAGAGAGAGAGAGAGAGAGAGAGAGAGAGAGTTTTAAAATACATTGAAACAACAGGAGATGAAAAAAAACTAACAGAGTTGAAACTTATAGTAATTCACTTTTCTAGCCACACAGCTGACACTTCCTCAGGTCAGGACACAGACAAGACTAACTGCAATCTGTTCCTCACAGAGCCATGGCAACAGCGAAGAGCAACCCTGATGAGCTCCAGCTAAGATGCAGAAGGAAGCTAGAGCTCCAGGATATGCTGACAGAAGCGGGACTGTCTGTGGACTACTGGCTGCCTAAGCTTCAGGAAGACCTGGGTGTGACCTGTGCCCAGGCCTTACAACACTTAGAAGGAAAAGACCTCCAGAAGCTGAAGTCCCAGACACAACATGCGTGGGAGGAAAAGGCTCTGGAGAAGCTGCTCGACCTCTCACAGACACGCAGTGTTGAGATCCAGGAGACTGCAGGGGAGATGGTAAAGAGCAGGCAGAGGCAGGCAGGACAGGCGCTGCAGGAGCTGAGGGCCTTGCAGTCAGAAGGGAAGCACAGACAGGAAGAGGCAGTGAGGAGAAAAGAAGCAGAGCTGAGGCAAGCAGTGGAGATCCCCGAAGAGTGCTGGCCGATGCCTGAAGTGCCCCTAAGAGAAGTCACTGAAATAATGGAGAGACACCTCAGTCACATGGAACAGACCCTCGCTCACAGTCAGAACCTCTCAGATAGAGACCTGGTAAGATGGGCATCTGGAGGGCTGGCCCTGCAGGGAATTTACAAGACCAGCCACCAAAAGGATCTGCTGGCAAGGAGAGAAGAGCTACTCAGTGTCCCTAAGGAATTCTCACTTGCTGGCCCAGAACACAGCACATGGACAGAATCAAAGGAGTTCTCATCTTTTCGAGAACAAGCCATGTTCACACAGACAATGGAGAAGCTGGGTTTCAGTCGCACCTCCTCGATTAAAGGTGGAGGTTGGGGACTTAGTCTAGAAGCTGGTGTAGGTCAAAGCAAACATACTGAATCTGAGGATACTCACCAATCACATTCAGAGCAATCTTACTTCTGCTCAGCCAAATTCAGCTACATCCCACTGGCCACCTGCCACTTTCCCATCGACCATCTTCAGCTCTCCGAGGCAGCTCTCCAGGAACTCCAAAGTATTGAAGAACTCCTGGGTCAGACTACACACCCAGACAAACTCCTCTCGGTGAGGCACAGGGCTGAAAACTTTTTCCACAGGTTTGGCTCTCATGCTAGCCAAGGCCCACTGCACCTGGGAGGAATCTACTGCTGGAGGGCCATTGCAGAGGGTTTTAGAAGGGAGCAGCTGGCTGGTGTAAAGCAGCAGACAGAGGAGTCCTTGAATATTTACATAAAGGGCAGCTATAACGGCTTTGGAGTTAAAGGTGGTGCAAGTCTAAATATGCCAGACTCACATTCAAAAACAGTGTCTTACAGTAAAACTCATCGAAACTTCCAAACAAAGGTGCAGCTGTCTGTGGCCCAGACTGGTGGACCAGCAAAAGCACATGGAATTGCCCAGTGGACAGCTGGTCTTGTCGCTAGCAACCAAACCTGGTCTGTCATTGACCGAGGACTTCAGTTGGTACCTATTTGGGACATCATCCTCAGCAGCCACAGAAGTGATTTTAAGGATGCCCTTCAAGTGGCTAATTGCCTAAAAGATAACTACACTGCTCTGACTGGACTCACTGTGGAGATTCAGGAAGGAGAAGAATTTCTCACTGCTGGAAAAGAGGCTAGGCTTTTCCTAGATAATGTGAAACGCTGGGAGGTTTCTGATCCTGAAGAACAGCTCAATAAGTTGATGGATTTCATGCAAACATTAAGTCAAAAAGTAAAAAGTTATAGCATTTGGATTAATACATGCCTCACAGACTGGGATCTGCAGAATTTTCTAGTAAACACTGTCAACTTTTGCAAAAATTCACCCACCTACAAAACTCGATTTATTAAATCTCAGTTGTGCAGCCTTCTAGAACCTCACGTATACAAAGTGACAAACTTTCCTCAGGCACACGCCATCATACAGTGGATCAATCAGTCAGAGCCAGAAGAAGAACAAGTCAAAATCACCTCGTTTTCTGAATTCATTAAGACCTTAGAGAATACCTGCACAAACCTGATGGAAGTGAATATCAGAAATGAGTCCCCAGAAACAGGGGAAGAAGCAAAGAGAACGGCTACATATGAGGTCACCACAGCTCTCAGCTCCTTCCTGCTGTACCTCAGAGAAACAGAGCAGCCAGACCTGCAGCTGCTGCTACTCTCCATTGCAGCTGGTGCAGGCTATCAGGTGGAAAACAATATTTTTCAGCATCTTCTGGGATGTAATGAGTTAAACTTCCTCTTGGATCAAATGCAAAGTAACCAAGACAAATACCAAGAGCTTAAAAATATTTGCAGTTACAGAGCCCAGGCATTCCTGGTGCTCACAGCTCTAACAGCCACAGTTGAAATCACAGATATTTCTACAGAAGAGAAAAGAAAACGATTGACATTAATAAGACAACATATAGGAAATTTGTTTTCTGAAGAAGTTGAACATGTTCTCACAAAACATGGCATGCATTGTGATTGGGAAAATCTGGAGAATGATTTGAGATTACTCATTGATGGGGACTACAAAGCCACCATCCCTTCCTTGCAAATGGATGAGGTAAAAAAACAATTACAAAGTCTCTGCCATGAAAAGAAAGAGACTTATAAACAACAAAGTAGTGAAAACAACACAAAGGAAATGACAGCAGAGGGACCTTTCCTAGACTTACTCCAACGTCTAGGCCTAGAACATCACTATCCAAAAAGGATGAGCAGAGCTGACTTCCATCTGATCTACAAGACATCTGTGTACAATACACAGCCAAGATCTGAACAGGAGCTTCCATTCTACTTCCTACAAAAGCTACTGATGTTGGATTATGGGTTGAGACATCTTGTCTTCAAAGATGATGAAAACATAGAAAACCATATCTCTATAGGTTCTTCCAATCATGAAAGTGAAGATTTTGATCCATATGAAGATGTCATTAAAGACAATGACAGTCTTACCTATCCTTCAGCCACTCAGTCCCGGCCCCACATTCACCCAATGGATATCCAGATGGCCATTTTACACTGTGCAGATGATCTTACCAGGCAATATATTTTGTCCAAACTTTCCATTTGCCAATATGCACTCCCCCTTGTAGTGCCAAATCCCAACACTTCTCAGATTGAATTTTATCTCTGGTCTCTCAGACAAATTAGGAAAAGTTGGCAAAATGCAAGTAGGTCACCAGAAGACAAGAGCTACAGCCACAAGAACCAGCAGATGTGTTGTGTCTCTACCCCTATTGTGTCCTTCATTAGAGTTGGAAATGGCCTCTCTGCTTCCAAATCTCAGATCATGAACTCTCTCCTCAGTAAACGTAAACATGATGTGTTTTTTCACAGACACTGCAGAGGAAGCAGCAAGCACTGTCTCCTGATGCAGGGAGTGGTAGAGATCTGCTGGTTCTGTCCTGGGGGCCAAGGTGAGGACACATTTGACAAGTGTCTGACCTTCACCAATCTTCATGGAGATGCCAAAGAACATAGGCAACAACTCAGCTTCCTGCAGGATGTCTCTTCTCTCATTGTGATCCTCATGTCAGCTTCTGATGACAATAAAGAGAACAAAAACCTTGTCAGACACCTCTGTCAGTCATCAAGACCTTTGATCTGTTTGATTGATGACAAAGAAAAGGCTATAGCAAATAATTCTGGTAAAAGATTGAGAATTGGCATCAGGAATAGAAATGAGGCAGAGTTAACAGAGGAGCTTACAAACGCCATCAAACATTTTCTAGAGATGTCTGATTCTCCTCTCAGCTTAGAGGACTGTTCACAGATGGCTCAAAAACAAGGATTCCTTATTGATGAAGACCAGAGAGACTGCAAGGAAGCCAAAGAAAAGGCACAGACTATAATGGCTCTCCTTGAGGAATACAAGTTACCTCAGACAAAAGAAAATTTACTACCCCTTCAAGGACAACTTTGGCACCTTTGGTGTAAGAAAGACAAAGAATTCTATCATCTGAGAGAAAAGGGGAATCGAAGCATTGAGCAACACAAGAGTGAGATTGAGACGGATAAAAGAATGATTCGATGTCGGCAATTGGAAAAAGCTTTTCCTCTCAATGATTTAATGCGCTCTGTTCTCGAACTTCTCCAGGAATATTCAGAAACTCATAACAGACTCTATTTTTTACAGTGGCTGACTCTGTTTTTTGACAGCCTGTTTTTAGAACACCTGAAAAACTTGCATGAAAAACAGAGATCTTTGTGGTTGATGGTACAAAGAGAAAAGCAAAGAGCACAGAAGAGCAACTCCCTAACACTCTGGCAGCAGCAGATAGAAACCATCTCCACAGAGATTCATGACTGTACTTTAGGAACTGAGCATCTTCTCCGAGAAGTGGGCCAAATCTATGAAGCTCTGGAAGAAACTTCCTCCTCTAGAGATAGCCTTTTTCTCTGCCTCCCTGAGATTGCTGCAGACTTGATGATAGCTGGTGTTCCCATTGAGCTGATGGATGGGGATGCTTCTTATGTGCCTCTAAAGTGGGTGGCAGCTATTTTTGACAAGGTCTCAGAGAAAGTTGGAGACAAAAGGCTGTTTGTTCTCTCTGTCCTTGGCCTACAGAGCTCAGGGAAGTCCACCCTGCTGAATGCCCTGTTTGGGTTGCAGTTCACAGTCAGTGCAGGAAGATGCACCAAGGGGGCCTACATGCAGATCCTGAAGGTGGAAGACACATTCACAGAAGACCTTGGCTTTGATTTTGTGCTTGTTGTAGACACGGAAGGACTTCGGGCTCCAGAACTCAACAACAAATCCCAGAATTGGGACAATGAGTTGGCCACCTTTGTGATTGGCCTTGGAAACTTGACTCTGATCAATATTTTTGGGGAGAATCCCTCTGAGATGCAAGACATCCTACAAATAGCTGTTCAAGCCTTTCTAAGGATGAAACAAGTGAAAATCTCCCCCAGTTGCCTCTTTGTCCATCAAAATGTGGGAGAAATTATAGCTAAGGACCAAAATATGGAAGGACGAAGGTGCTTAGAGCAGAGACTAGATGAAATGGCAGTAACAGCTGCAGAACAAGAAGAGTGCTCAAATGTATCCCACTTCAGTGATGTCATTAAGTTTGATGCCAATAATCATGTCTACTACTTTGCTCACCTCTGGGATGGCAATCCCCCAATGGCCCCACCAAATCCTCGTTATAGTCACAATGTCCAGGAACTAAAGAGCAGAATTATTTTGACTGCCAAGCAGGAATCCAGAAGTAGTATCATGAAAATATCAGATGTCAAATTTCGAATTCAAGATTTGTGGAAAGCCCTGGTCAATGAGAACTTTATTTTTAGCTTCAGGAACACCAGAGAGATCATGGCCATGAGCAAGCTGGAAACTATGTATAACCACTGGACCTGGGAGCTCAGGAGTCACATGCTGGACTTTCAGAACCAGCTGATCAATCAGATTCAGAATGGGAAAGTGCAGGCACTCCAAACAAGCATATTTGAGGCTCCAGTCACAGAAAAGTATATAGCAATTAAGCAAGAACTTGAAAAATATTTTAGTGAAGACCCAGACAATGAAATACTGATTCAATGGAAATCAAATTTTGAAAACAAGCTAATAATCCTTAAAGAAGCACTTATTTCAGACACCAGAAGGAAAGCTAATGAACTTATTCAATTTAAAAAAAATCAAGACAGGCTGGATAAGAAAAAATCAAGTTATGAAAATGAATTATTAGAAAGGAGCAGAAAGTTGGCTTTAACTGTAAAGGATAAAGAATTAAATGAAGAAGAGTTACATGAAAAATTCAATCAACTTTGGAAAAAATGGGTCTGTGATGTGTCCTCAGATCTTCCTCCAGTCATAGAACCTGACATTGACACAGATTCTGAAAACATCCTTTGGGAACATTTCCAAAAGGAGATAAACATGGTGGACATACTTATGAGAAATTCTGAAGATAAATTTCAAATAAATTATGATGAACATGTAAAAATGAATAAGAAGTATAGCTTTGTGGCTCGGACATTAAAGGTCTGTGATAGAGAATCTATTAACATGACTACTGAAAAAATTATTACAAGATTTAATGAGACTATAAACAATATTCATAAGAAACAGTGTGATTATAATACAAGTTATTTCCATGAAATCCTGAGGCTAATAGAGGAAGAAGTAAAATCTGCACCTACTGAGGACAGATACACATTTACAAGCAAATACAGCATTGATTTGTCTTTATGCTTATTCCAAAGAGCAGCTAAGAGTTTTAAGGAGATGCACAAGGCATTCAAGAGAGCAAATGACCCTGTGAACTATCTGGAGAGAAAGAAAGATGATTTCTTCATGAGTTTTAAGATCTCCTGCCAAGGTGCCACCTCCATCAAAACATTTGTTGATTTTCTTTGGCACAAGCTCACCCCTGCTATCTCTGCCACCATAAGGGGGAAAATGGTCATTAAAATTGCTGGAGCCATGCGAGCTAACTGCCCTGAATTCAATGGAAACAGAGCTAACCTGGAGAAACATATTCTTATTTCTCTGGCAGAAGAAGAAAACTTTGATAATTACTGGCAGTATCTTCATTACACAAAATCTTTTTTTAGCAGCTATATTGAAAACCATATTAAAAAATACTGTTCAGATGAAGGAAGTAAAAATATAAAGACTTTTTTAAAAATATGTTTAAGTGACATCAAGAATGCCATCCTCTCTGCCATTCATGAGTCTACAACAGTAGCTAAAGATAAAGGCAGCACTGCATCTGGCTGGTTAGATTTGTTCTGTGATTACCTAGGGAGCAACCTGGTCTTTCCAAGAAGAGACCTGGTAAGCATTGAGCACCAGGAGATAAAGGATACTGAGTTTCTCAAAGAAGCCATGAGTGCAGCTTTGGATCCTGCAATGAGGAAAGTAGAAGAGGACTGTTCAAGTAAGCCCATAGATGAAATGGTTCCTGACATTGAGAAAATTCTCTCTGAACATCTCTGTGGCTGCTGGAAACAGTGTCCTTTGTGTAATGCAATTTGTACAAACACCATTCCCCAACATGAAGGAGACCACAGTGTGCCATTCCACCGTCCTCAGGCTGTCAGTGGATGGCATAAGCATAAAACAGACCACTTTGTCATTGATTGCTGTACTAGTTCAGTAGCAAGTGACCGCTTCATGCTTTTGGGAAATAACCAGGAAATCCCATATAAGAATTACAGGCAGGCAGGGGGGGATTATGCCACATGGAGCATCACCCCAGACTCATCTACCCAGTCATACTGGAAATGGTTTGTCTGTCACTTCAGATCAGAACTAGAGAAAAAATACCAGAAAAAATTCACAGGTACAGGTGAAATCCCAAAGGCATGGGCCAAAATAACAAAAGAGGATGTGCTCAATGACTTGAAAGAACAATAATATTCAGTGAGTAACCCAATATCAGATAGAGTCACAGTATTCCTAAAAAATTCTAAAACTCCTCCTCCTTACAAGAGTCTCCAATAAATCCATTATTAGGATGAAATGTGTAAGAGCCTGAGGCTTTCCTATAAAATATCTTTAATTCTCTTTGTCTCAAAGATGGCTCAGAAGTTATAAGCAGGTGCTGTTCCTATAGAGGACCTGGGTTCAATTCCTGGCATCCATTTGGCAGCTCCTCAGCCATTTGTAACTCCAGTTCCAGGAAATCTGACGCCCTTTTCTAGCCTCTGTTGGGAGCTTGCACACACATGATATAGATAGATAGATAGATAGATAGATAGATAGATAGATAGATAGATAGATAGATAGATAGATATAGATATAGATATAAATATAGATATAGATATATATATGATGCAATCATAAAAATTAATTACCAATATATGTAAATATATGATAAAAAATAAAATCCATTTAAAAGACCTAAGTCATACTTCAAACCATAGTTATGTAATTTTTAATAGTATTAAGCTTAGAGACATGCCTGTCAGTTAAGGAAGAGATACCAGGAAGGACAGGAAAGGAACCACAAGGCTAGCATATGTGTAGGATTCTGCAACATCCAATCTCATAAGATGGGAGTTACTCACTTATAAATGGACTCCAAAATTAGAATAAAGAATATATAGAAGTAGAGAATACAGTGGCATCTATCATCAGCTGAGGGTAATATAGGGGGGAAAAGACATTATTCAAAGGGGAGAAAGTCTCAGGCACAAAGAATAAGTCCTGGTGACCATGGGTAATAACGTTGATTTTGAAACTGCTGAAAGAGTAAACTGTAAATGTCCTTGAGCAAAAAGGTAATTAGTTGGTGAGGTGATGGATATGTTTATCTGCTCATATGTTTATATGCTTATTTGCTCTTTTCACAATGTATAAGTAGCGCCACACTGAACCCATCAATAAATATAACTATCAATAAAAATATTGTTTCAAAAACATGTAGGTTTCTTAAATAAAGACTGACAATTATACCGAGACTTTCAGTTTTGTTTGTTTGTTTGTTTGTGTGTGTGTGTGTGTGTTGGGGACTTGAATGAGGGTTGTTTTTTGTTGTTGTTGTTTTTTAAGTAGAGTTTCATGTAGTCCAAGCTGGCCTAAATAATTCTAAAACTCCTCCTCCTAACAAGAGCCTCCACTATATCCATTATTAGGAAGAAATGTGTAAGAGCTTGAAGCTTTCCTATAAAATATCTTTAATTCTCTTTGTCTCAAAGATGGCTCAAAAGTTATAAGAGCAGGTGATGTTCCTGTAGAGGACCTGGGTTCAATTCCTGGCATCTGCTTGGCAGCTGTATAGCTGAAGATGACCCCTAACTCTTAATCCACCACAATTTATGTGGTGCCAGGAATCAACCCCAGAGCCTTGTTGTGCTAAGCTACTCTACCAATCGAGCTACCTCTTCCGGCATGTACTGAGAATCTTTGAAATTATTCTCTTTTTCTTAGAGGGTAGAGTGTTAGAATATGAGAAAGTCTAACAATTGAGATGTGTCTAAAAACTACATCCTTAACTTAATGTTCTTCACTTGGACTATGGAGAAATATATCTGTAAAACACACAATTTTTATTACACCTTCTCCTCAAAATTGCAATTCTCTTCTTTCCAACACCTCAGTAATACCTAAGAAAATAATTCAACACTTTATATTAGTGCTGTGCTACATGTTGACAAGAGAGTGAAGGAAAAGTGTGATATTATCCCAGATACTGTCATAATCACTAGTACTGCTATCATTGTAATAATGGTGCCTGTGGGAACAGAGCCACTGTGCCCACACAGGAACCTTAACAGTGAAACGGTAGATTCCTCATGCTTTCTAAGGAAATAAATAAATCACTACAAATAAAATAGAAAAAACACAACACAGCAAGTATTTATAAGCATAAATAATTACATTATAGTGCCTATTCTTACTCTTTTTTATCAAATAACATTTTATTAGGACACACTGATAGTCTCAAACAGCCTCAACCACCCCTCACTAGGAGAAATATTCAATAAGACTCCTACATAGGAGAGAAAAAGGAGAGGGAGGAAGGTAAAGAGATCCCTGAGAGGAGATGAGGGAAGGAGGGGGGGTGAGATTGGGAGGGAATAAGGGAGCAGGATACAGCTGGGATACAGAGTTAATAAACTGTAACTAATAATAAAAATAAATAAATTTAATTTAAAAAATAGAACAATGAAAAAAAACAAGGAAAAAAAAGAGAGATCTCTGAATAAAGTTCGGGGTCTGAAAGAGGGGCAGAATTATTGTTATACTACTTCCTGATGATTCAGGGTGTCAAGCTCCTTGGGGCAACTTTGACCCTCACCATCAGGACATATAATTTCTTGTTGTTGTTTCCTCTTTGTTCATGACTACTTAACAGACTGTGATCAACAGCAACGAGCAACCAAGCAACAACCCACTGTCCCTCTCAAGGCTCTAGCATTTATACCCTCTGAAAAGTCCCCAGATTCGATATGTCATACAATCGTAGAAATTATATGCAACTTGCAAAAACATGTTCCTGCTAGAGAACAAGGCAAATGACAGCCAGCTCCTGAGGTCAGTCAAAGCAGCCCCCACCTGGGATTAAAACAAAAATACATTCTTATAACATTTTGGTGTTTTCAAAGAATAAAATTTCAAAATTCTCACTACACTTATGTATCTCATAATCTAGCTATGCAATTATTCTTTACAGCCTCCCAACTTTGAGACCTTAGTTCATCCAAAATCCACCTGAACATGAAAGTTGCAGGCCCTTTTGTCACCACCAGATGGTGGTAATGAGTTCCATCAGGATAAAGAATCCCAAGATAATTCGACTTGAGCACTAAGAACAACTAAGGCCAGACAATTCTCTGTTGTGGTGGACTATTCCACATATTACAGGATGATAAGCATCTCTAGACATTTCATACTGGATGCTGATACAATTCCCAACAATCAGGATAAAAAAAAAAAAAAGTCTCCAGACATTGCCATATGGCTTTGAAATACTTGTAATGCAGTTTGAGAATCGCTATGTAGCCAGGTGTTGTGACAGAAGCTTGTAGTCCCAGCAGCAGGAGGCTGAGGTAAAATAACCAAGAATTTGAAGCCAGCCTAGGCTACAAAATGAAACCCTATTAAAAAAAAAATGAGGAAAAGTTGGGGGAGATTTCATGGTTGTTCACGGGGTTACAATATGACAGTCCCCGCCCCTACCAGGCACCAGGGTAACAGCAGGGACTAAAACAGCACCCCAGTTCTTCAGCCTGAGCCATCACATGCCATCAGTCTTTAACTTGCCCCTGGGCCCTAAGCCAGGGCTTGGGCAGAGAAACAGGAACAAAGAAATGGGTTTCATTGCCACCTGAGAAGCCTCAGAGGGGAGGACCCAGCCTCAGTTTCCCTCCTCCCAAGTGCAAAATGTGTAAACAGTAAACGGAAAATAAAAGTGCAGTTTTAAGTGGAAAAAAAAAAAAAAAAGTTCGGGGAGAAAGAAACACTATATGATGAAACCTGAAAGAATTTTTCCATCAACTGGAATATTTGAAAGTTTGTTTGTTTAAGATTTTATTTATTTATTTTATGTATGAGTGCTCTATCTGCATGTGTGCCTGGATTTATTATAGAACCTTGCACTTAATGGGCCTTTGTCACACTTAATACGGGTCTTTATTAGAAACCCCTGACCTAAGAAGAAGGGACAATCACATAAGTGTAAGAGAACTATTGATACAAATTCAAATCCCTCCAAATTTCCAAACACTCAAAGACAAATCAGGAACCATAAATAAGAGAGGAAGAAGGAAGAACTGACATGAATTCTCTGATACTTTTCCTTATCTTCTTAAAACATGTTTAAAAAAAAGAAAGAAATCTCAATAACTTTAAAGAAGGGCAATCTGGGACTACAGTTAAAATCATGTACAAGAATAATTTATTCTCTTTTTTCAATAATCTGATATCCTGTCCAAATCCCCATGCACTGAATAGCAGGAGAAAAAAAACATTAAGTGTTCCATCTAGCTTAAGCTTAATTCAGTCTGACAGTCTGGGTGTATATATTCAAGAATGTATTAAATTTCTATCAGTTAAAATAATACTTGATCACTCAGACTTTTCCTTTCCTTGCTCTTCTCCCTGGGGTTCCATGGAAAGAATGTGGAATATGCAGTCTCCTGGCACTAAAGGCACAAATCTTCTTCAGTCTTTTTGTGTTATAATAGTGCCATCTGCTGGTTACTAGGGCACAGCTCTTTTGCCATCTAAGTATTCTGCAAGATACGCTGTTAGCATAGCAGTTCTGTCACTGCAAAAAGAACTGTACTGGCTACAGAACCCCAAGTATATTGCTATATCCTCCATCCCTACAAATGGATCTATCTGTCCATATCACCCATGCTAGCTAGTTTTATGTCAACTTGACACAAGCTAGAGTTATCTGAAAGGAGAGAACTTCAGTTGAAAAAAATGTCTCCATAAGATACGGCTGGAAGGCATTTTCTTAGTTAGTGATTGACAGGGAAGAACCCAGCCCATTATGGGTGGTGCAATCCCTGGACAAGTGGTCCTGGGTGTATTAGTTAGAGTTTTAGTGCTGTGAAGAGACACCATGACCACAGCAGCTCTCAGAAAGAAAAACATTTAACTGAGGCTGGCGTACAGTTTCAGAGATTTAGTCCATTATCGTCATGACGAAAAGCATGGTGGTGCACAGACAGGCACAGGCAGCAGGAGACTGAGACAACCACAAAGCCCATAGCAGTAACCCACTTACTCCAACAAGGCCTCCCACTCCAATAACCCACAGCTCCTAATAGTGCCACTCCCTAGGATCAAGCACTCAAACACATGAGTCTAGGGGGCTATTCCTATCCAAACCATCAACTGGATTCTAGAAGGAAGCAAGCTGAGCAAACCATGAGAAGCAAGCCAGTTAGTAGCACCCCTCCATGTCCTCTGTATCAGCACCTATCGCCAGTTTCCTTCCGTGTTGGAGTTCCTGCCTTGACTTCTCTCAGTGATGGACTGTTACCTAAAAGTTTAAGCTGAACTAAAACCCTTTCCTCTACAAGTTGCTTTGGTCATGGTGTTTCATCACAATAATAGGGATCACAAACTGTAATAGGACACCACAGTATAGTTGAGCCAGCTCTACTATGAGAGGCCAATATGCAGTCTTTTTCCATGTAACATATTCACAGGTCTTAGAGATTAAAACGTGGACATCTTTAGAGATCTTTATTAATAACGTATCAGAGAATAGCCCTCATAGGTCAAATCCTATAATGAGTAAAGATATTCTCTTTTATAATTTTAACTGAGATACAAGTTATACTACAACTAATGTGCACATTCACTGAATTTGTGACAGACAAACACAGTCTAGGACTATCCAGGCCAAGTTGTAGAGCATTGCCAACACCCCAAGTTCCTATCCCATGTTCTTCTAACCTTGTTTTAGAAATTCCCCGAGGGAATTTAACACCACAGGTTTTAAACAGGCAATTGAATAAATACAGTATTGTCCTTTGCATCGACTTCCTTCACTGAATATTATGTCTATGATATTTAATCATGTTACTACATGAGATCTTCACTAGCTCATTTGCATTGCTATATAATGTTCCATTATGTGATCATATATTGATGATTGTACTGATTTTACCAATAGTTGGCATGTGGGACGTTTCCCAACCTAGAAGAGCATCACAGATACTTAAAAAACTATTACCCTTCACTGAAGTTTAACATAGACATATATTATGCCTAGAAATTCTAGAAATTCTACCCCTAACATATACCTAACGAAAGCATGTGTATGTATTCCGAAAGATATGTGTAAAATCTTATAGAAACATTACTTTAAAGTATCTGTGGCACTTTCCGCTCTTACCAGCAATGTGTGAAAATTCTTGTTTTTTTAAAGAAATTTATGTATTTATTCATTTTATATCCCAATCGTAGCCCCTTCCCTCCTCTCCACCTTGTCCCACTCTCCCACCCTCTTCCCCTATCTCCCCTTCCCCTCTCCTCAGAAAAGGGGAGTGCCCCATACAAACCCATGCTGGCACATCAAGTTGCATCAGGACTTCCTGGTGAAGAGGAAGCACATCCTTGGCCAGACAAGGTAGCCCAGTTAGGGGAAAGTGATACAAAAGTAGGCAATAGCATCCATGTTAGAGACAACCCTGGCTCTACCTGCTAGGGGACCCACATGAAGACCAAGCAGCCCGTCAGTTACATATGTGTCAGTGGCCTAGGTCCAGTTCATGCATGCTCTTTGGTTGGTGCTTCAGTCTCTGTAAACCCCTATGGGCCTAGGTTAGTTGACTCTGTTGGTCTTCTTGAGATCTTGTCTCCTCCAGGACCTTCTATTGTTCCCCCCTCTCTTCCTCAGGACTCCCTGAGCTTGGCCTATTGTTTGGCTGTGAGTCTCAGCATTTGTTTCCATCCACTGCAAGGTGGATCCTCTCAGAGGACAGCTATGCTAGGCTCCTGTTTGCAAGCATAGCAGAGTGTCATTAATAGTGTCAGGGGTTGGCTTTCTCCTATAGGGTGAGACTCAGGTTGGGCCAGTCATTGGTTGGCCATTCCCTTAATTTCTGCTCCATCTTTATCCCTGCACACCTTGTAGACAGGGTAAATTTGGGGTTGAAGGTTTTGTGGGTGGGTTCATGTCCCCCTCCCTCCACTGGAGGCCCTTCCTGGCTAGAAGGTGGCCTCTTCAGTCTCCATGTCTCCCCAGCTAGGAGTTTCAGCTAGAATCTCCCCCTTCCCCCACATCCTTCCTAGGAGCCTACTCAGTCACAGATCTCCAGCTTGTCTCAGAGATGCCCTGCCACCTCGGTTTCCCTTCTCTCTCCCAGTCCTCTCACCTCCCACACCCCAACCCACCCCTGCTTTGCCCACATCTGATCCGTACTCTCATTCCCCTCCCCATACTCTATACTACCCAGTTCCCTCTCTTAATCCATTTCTGATATCTGTTCTATTTCCCTTTTGAGTGGGATTCAAGCATTCTCCTTGTTACTTAGCTTCTTTTGGTCTGTAGATTATAGTATGGTCATCCTATACTATATTCCACATATAAGCGAGTACATACCATGTGTGTCTTTCTGGGTCTGGGTTACCTCATCAGGATATTTTCTAGTTCCATCCATTTGCCTGTGAATTGCATGATTTCCTTGTTTTTAATAGCTGAGTAGTATTTCATTGTATAAATGCAGCATATTTTCTTTATTCATTCTTCAGTTAAGGGACATCTGGCTTGTTTCCAGTTTCTGGCTATTACAAATAAAGCTGCTATGAACACAGTTGAGCAAGTGTCCTATTTTTGGATACATACCCAGGAATGGTATAGTTGTATCTTAAGATAAAACTATTCCCAGTTTTCTGAGAAAGCATCAGACTGATTTCCAAAGTGGTTGTTATGAGTTTTCACTCCCACCAGCAATGGAGCAGGGTTCCCCTTTCTCCACATCCTCTCCAGCATGTGCTGTCACCTGAGATTTTTATCTTAGCCATCCTGACTGGTGTAAGATGGAATCTTGGAGTCATTTTGATTTGCATTTCCCTTATGACTAAGGGCATTGAGCATTTCTTTAAGTGCTTCTCAGCCATTTGAGATTCCTCTGTTGAGAAGTCTCTGTTGAGAAGTCTCTGTTTAGCTCTGTACCCCCTTTTTAAATTGGATTATTTGTTTTGTTGATTTTTAATTTCTTAAGTTCTTTATACATTTTGGATATAAGCCGTTTGTCAGATGTAGGGTTGGTGAATATCTTTTCCTAATCTTTAGTCTGCCATTTTGTCCTATTGACAGTGTCTATTGCCTTTCAGAAGCTTGTCAGTTTCATGAGGTCCCTTTATTGTTTATCTTGGTGTCCGAGCTATTGGTGTTCTGTTCAGGAAGTTGCCTCCAGTGCCATGAGTTCAAGGCTCTTCCCCACTTTCTCTTCTAATAGATTTAGTGAGTCTGGCTTTAGGTGGAGGTCTTTGATCCACTTAGACTTTAGTTTTGTGCAGGGTGATAAATATGGACCTACTTGCATTCTTCTACGTGCAGATCCACTTACACCAGCATCATTTGTTGAAGATGCTTTCTTTTTTCCATTGTATGATTGTGGCTTCTTTGTCAAAATCAAGTGTCTGTAGATATGTGGGTTTATTTCTGGGTCTTCAATTCAATTCCATTGATCAACCAGTCTGTTTTTAGGCCAATACCATGCAGTTTTTATTACTATTGTTTTATAGCACTGCTTGAAATCAGGGATGGTGATACCTTCAGAAGAAATTTTTTTATTGTACAGGATTGTTTTAGCTATTCTGTTTTTTTGTTTTGTTTTGTTTTGTTTTGTTTTGTTTTTCCATATGAAGTTGAGAATTGCCCTTTCAAAGTCTGTAAAGAATTGTGTTGATATTTTGATGGGAATTGCATTGAATCTGTAGATTGCTTTTGGTAAGATGGCCAGTTTTACTACTGATCCATGAACATGGGTGATATTTTTTTAATTTTTTAATATAATTTTTTATTTATTCACTTCGTATCCCAGCTCTAGCCCCACCCTCATCTCCTCCCAATCCTGCCCTCTCTCCCTTCTTTATCTCCTCCCATGACCCTTCCCAGTCCACTGATAGTGGGGGACCTCCTCCCCTTCCATCTGACCCTAGCCTATCAGGTCTCATCAGAACTGTCTTTCATAGTCTTCCTCTGTGGCCTGGTCAGGATGCTCCCTCCTCAGGGGGAGGTGATCAAAGAGTCAGCCACTGAGAGACAGCCCCTGCTCCCCTTATTAGGCAGCCCATTTGGAGACTGAGCTGCGGGCTACCTCTGTTCAGGGGGTCCAGGTTATCTCCATGCATGGTCCTTGGCTGGAGTATCAGTCTCATAAAAGACCCCTTGGTCTAGATTTTTTGGTTCTGTTGTTCTCCTTGTGTAGCTCCAGACCCTTCCAGGTCTTTCTATCTCCTACTTCTTTCATAAGATTTCCTGCACTCTGCCCAAAGGTGGCTATGAATTTCAGCATCCACTTTAATACGATATTTTCATCTTCTGATATCTTCTTTGGTTTCTTTCTTCAGAGACTTAAAGTTCTTGCCATATAGGTCTTTCACTTGCTTGGTTAGAGTTACACCAAGATATTTTATATTACTTGTGGCTATTGTCAAGGGTGTTGTTTCCCTAATTTCTTTCTCAGCCCATTTGTCATTTGTATTTAGGAAAACTACTGATTTTTTTTAAGCTAATCTTTTTTTTTTTTATCCAGCCACTTTGCTGAAGGTGTTTATCAGCTGTAGGAGTTGTCTGGTAGAATTTTGGGGATCACTTGCGTGTACTATCATATGTCTGCGGATAGATACTTTGACCTCTTCCTTTCTGATTTGTATCTCCTTGAGCTCCTTTAGTTGTCTTATTGCTCTAGCTAGGATTTCAAGTACTATATTGACTTGTAAAGGATATGTAATTTTTCTTCAATTTGTATGTGGGTAACAAACTGCAATATTACTAACAACTGTACTTCACCAGCATAAACAGTAATTTTCCTATCTGCAGTTGTAGTACATACCTCAACACACCATTTATGCTCATCACTACTTTAAAATACCGTAATTATAAAACCACTAGATCTTTTTATTTAACATATTAACAAAACAGCACACATTGGCAAGTCACCAATTTGGAGAGTGTTGAAAAAAATCTTGATAACAATATGTTTCCTTTCCAATACCTTATATTTTACTTTAGTTCAGTTTATATACCTAAAAATGTTATTTTCCAGAGAGCCAAATTTATATTCATCACAGGGCAGAGAAAGTTTTAAAATATCCTTGGACTAAGTAATCAGTCATAGCTCCTTGGGCAAAGTAGTCCTGACTCCAATCCCAGTACTCCACAATCTGAAGTAGAATTGCTCTTAAGTTTGAAACCAATCCGAGTTCCAGAGTACACCCTGGGGCAACCTGGGCTCATAGTAACAAGGCCCTATTCAGAACAAACAAAAACAAAATGCTGGTCTTTTCCGATGTGTCTACTGTCCAATTTTGGAGGTAGTAAGGTAGCTCAGAAGATAAAGTTGTTTGCCATAAAAGCAGGACAATCCCATGGTGGAAGAACAGAACAGACTCCAGAGATTTGTCCTCCAACATTCACATGCACATGCACACACACCATGGCACGTGAGGACCTGCACTCAAACATCACACACACACACACACACACACACACACACACACACACACACACACTTCATTTGAAAGGGTTATCTGAATCTAGGATTTCTAAAGTCAGTAGGAAATAAAGGAAAACCCAGCTCCCAGTGGCGATGAAGTATACCCACGAGGGTTAAAGGAGGGTCAAAAGCAGGGTTACCGCGTGGGTGCACAATGGATGATATACGTGACGCTGGCGTGGGACGAGCGCGGCCGACAAGCCCAGCTGAATACAAGCCCAGCTGAATAGGCACTTTCCTTCAGATCAAAGAAGATGTCATCTTTCTAAGTAAAGGCGAAATTATCAAGAAACACCAAAAATTAAAAGAAAATAAAGTGTTAAAAACTAAAAGACGGGGCTGGAGAGATGGCTCAGTGGTTAAGAGCACTGTCTGATCTTCCAAAGGACTCGGGTTCAACTCCCAGCACCACCTACAGCTCACAACTATCTGTAACACCAATTCCAAAGGATTTCACACCTTCACACTAACGCACATTAAATTAATTAATTAATTAATTAACTACTTAATTAATTAAATAAATAAAACTAAAAGACAAACAGAAAAGCATAGCACTGGCTTGACAGTAGAGGCAAGAGGAAAAGAGATCAAAAGCACAATTCGGTTCCCCTCTGACCTTGAAGGACCTTATAATTTCGGCAACAGGCAGTTCACCTCACTAATAATACAAGGAAATGAAGCAGGGAGGAGACAGAACACCACAAAGAATGTAAGCCAAGTTGGAAACAGCTTGTCACTATTTCCAGAGTGAAACACCATCTGAAGGGCTATGTTGATACCATCAAACTCTAGGCCCCTTTTTAGCCCTGGGCCACCTCCGCTTCATCCTGCATATGATCAGGAACTTATTTTTCTAATATCAAACTGTTTTAAAAATTGATCCTTTCCTATTTTTTTAATTTATTATTTTTTCTTTTTTTATTGATTATACTTTATTTGCTTTGTATCTCCCCATAGCTCCCTCCTTCCTTCCTTTTCAACCCCTCCCAATTTATTATTTTTTTATAAATTACACTTTATTCACTTTGTATCCCAGATGTAGCCCTCTCCCTCATCTCCTCCCCATCCCACCCTCCCTCCCTCATCTCCTCCCATGCCCCTCCCCAAGTCCACTGACAGAGGAGGTCCTCCTCCCCTTCCCAATCCTTTCCATTTGAAATGTGTTTTTGTTACTGTCCTCAATATTCTAGTAACTCCAGCTGTGACAAATTCATTTTAAATAAGCTCTAATATGATCATTATTTTGGTAGACATTAGAGCTAGACTGTGCTTTCAGCCAATTCCTCCCAGAAAACTGTTTTCAAAGAGCAATAAGGATGTTGAGCAATGGGAGGGAACACACACACACAGAATTTTTTTAAGGTAAAAGTATTATATAATCTGCCCAGAGACCTAGGGAAGAACCAGCCCCCCCCCAAAAAAAAAAAAATCAGTGATTCCTAATGATGTTCTGCAATATCCATAGATGGGTGCTGAATTCAGTCATCCGAGAGACCACCTCTGGCAGCTGGCGGTGAGAGGTTCAAAAACTTAGAGTTAATTCCTGGGACTGGGGCAAAATCACCAGATCACAGTCCTTTCAGAGCGGGGATCCAGCAGCAGTCCCCTGCCCAGATAAACCTTAGGGTGTGACTAGGGTCATGTAGCCCCTAAGAAAGCCCATGAAATGTGTTAACTCCCTCTCCCCCTTGCTACAGTCTAACCTTCATGTAACAGGGCAGTACGCTAGGTCAGGCAGCCCGACCTGACCATTTGCAGTGTTGGGGGCCTAAAAACAAACCAATCACTTTAAAGGTCAGCTCCCCTAGAGACCCTTTCACCCAATCCTGTAACGCCAAGACTTGCACTTCCCTGCTTCCATTTTGTCCCCTAAAAACCCTGTTCTCCTGGAGTTGGGGGTCGCCTGCCCCTTTGTTCTTGTAAAGGGCAGCCAACCAGCTCAAGTTTGTAATAAAGGACCCTGTTGGTTATTTGGGGACTCACGATCTGGGTATTTCAATGGGAGCAGATGAAGAGACCCACAGACAAACTTCAGGCAGAGACAGAGCCCAGGTTGGAGACCTCCATCAGGTCCCTCTCCTTGGAGCTCTGGGAACCCAGTGAAAGAGGAGAAAAAAGTGTGCGAGCCAGAAGGGCAGAACACGGCAGAGTATGGCCTGAAGAATCAACTAAGCAGGGTTCATGGGGCCTCACAGAGACTGAAGCAACAATCTCGGAGCCTGAACGGGTCTGCGGGTCTGTGCTAGGTCCTCTGCTTATGTGTTATAGTATGTTGGCTTGGTGTTTTGGGAGGACTCCGGACAGTAGAAGAGGGTTGTTCTGACTCTTTTGCCTGCTCTTGGGATCCTTTTTCTCCAAATGAGTTTCCTTGCCCAGCCTTAATGTGAGGGTTCATGCCTGGTCTTACTTTATCTTCCTGAGCCGTGTTTGGTGGAAGTCCTTGGGAAGCCTGCACTTTTCTGGGGAGAATTGGGGGTCAGATCTTGGAGGAAGGGGATCTGGGAGGAGCGGTGGGAGGAGAACCTGCGGTCAGGATGTATCGTATGAGAGAAGAGTAAGTTTTTTAAAAAATGTGAAGTGTTTGTCTCCTCAGCTTTTAGTGCTAAATATCTAGCCGAAACCTTTATTTATAACAATACAATGTGCAGCGCCTGCAACTTTCATGGGCATTGTTCATCTCACTACCGTCGACGGAAACTGGGTTTTAAGCTAGCGTCCTCAGGACGCCAGGCAGGACAGCGAGAGGGAGGCGCGCCACCCCTCAGACGCGCTTCTCCTCAGATACTCACTTTCCCGGCATGCTCCGCCCGGAAGGTACCGTCGCCAAGAACGCCCCAGCCTGCTGACGCTACGCAAGAGGAGCCCACCAGGGGGCGCCGCGATCCCCGGCTCACGCCGGAGGCCCGCAGGCCCGAGGCCCGCCCGGCTCGCCGCGGCAGAAACGCCGGACTGCCAGCTAGGCAGGCCCCGCCGCGCGCACGCAAGCACGTCGGCCGCGCGCCGAGCCACTGCGCCTGCGTCCTGTGCGGAGCGTGCCCGCCCCGCCCCCGCCGCGGAGCTTCCCTTTCCGGCCCCTAGAGGTGGGGCCGAGGCGGGCCAAGCATGAGGCTGTCTCTCGCCGCCGCTATCTCCCACGGCCGCGTCTACCGCCGTCTGGGCCTCGGTCCCGAGTCCCGCATCCACCTGCTGCGGAACTTGCTCACGGGCCTCGTGCGCCACGAACGCATCGAGGCGCCATGGGCACGCGTGGACGAGATGAGGGGCTACGCGGAGAAGGTGAGAGCCGCGCTGGGGAAGCTCTCCGCGGACGAGAACGCCGTGGCACCCCGCTGAGCGCGTCGCTCCCGCGCCGCGTGCCCTGGGAAGCTGGTTGAGCTGCAAAGGAAGAGCGCCCTGAATTAGCTTGGCCAGTGGGATGGTTGGATGAAGGAAAGACACTGGAAGAGTAAGGTGGGCGCCTCGGCTCTTATTCGTGTGACATCCGCTCTGTTTCGTCCTCACAGCTCATCGACTATGGAAAGCTGGGGGACACCAACGAACGAGCCATGCGAATGGCTGACTTCTGGCTCACTGTGAGTGCCCCCTGCCTGGAAGTGGGGAAGGAGGCCTTAGAGAACCGGGTACCGGGCAGATTTAAGCCAGGTCATTCACTTATGTACCAGTGTTATGAACTACCCTAGACGGGTTTTCCTTATTTGAACCGGAAAAGAGTAAGAATGTGCGCAACTGCCTGTAAGCGGTTCTGTGTAACTTGGTACCTTATTGGATGGTGGGGAAAGCCGGTGAAGATGGTTTGAACCCCACCTCTGGAAATAATTGAAAGTTAAATGCCTGTACAGTTGTGACCTTTTTTCTGATTAATTCTTCCCATCTAGGAGAAGGACTTGATCCCAAAGCTGTTCAAAGTACTAGCGCCTCGGTTCCAAGGTCATAATGGGAGCTACACAAGAATGCTGCAGATCCCGAATCGGAAGGAGCAAGATCGGGCCAAGATGGCAGTGATAGAATATAAAGGGAACTGCCTCCCTCCCCTGCCTCTGCCTCGCAGAGATAGCAACCTTACTCTCCTAAACCAGCTGCTACTGGGACTGCGGCAGGACCTGCACCATGACCAGGAAGCAAGCCCCCACAGCTCCCGCACAGTTCAAACACCAAACACTTAACTGGAGCTGGAGACTGCATGGATGCAGTGCTGTGTTCACAGGCCTTGGAGCCCATGTAATGTGTGAGAACCTGAAGTAGCATATTGTAAAGTGGACCGTCTTCGTGGGGCCCATACCTTCCTGCTGACTCAAATGGTCCTCTTTGCACAGTAGATAAATTTCTTGATGTGACTATGAAATTGTTTTTCTTTTCTTCACCTAGGATTTCTGGAAAGTGAGAGGCGTCCAGAAGGTGGGTCACCTAAGACAGTAAAATCCATAGCTTATGTTTCTGAATCTTGGGTCCAGCTTTGCTTTGCTTTTTGTCAGGGTAGAGGAGCCCTGGTTATGTGATCCAGACTGTGATCCGTTACGCAGCGGTCCTGTCCCTGCTTCCCAAGTGCCAGACCAGTTTGCTTATCTTTTTTTTTTTTTTTTTTTTTTTTTTCTGGAAGGATTTCTGTGGCTGTCCTGGAACTCACTCTATAGACCAGGTTGGCCTCGAACTCCTAGATCTACTTGTCTCTGCCTCCCCTGTGCTGAGATTAAAGGCTTAGGGCACCACCTCCTGGCTCAGTCTGCTTATCTTAACACTGATTTAGGTGGACCCTGTATCCCTTGATTCCGAACTATCTTCCTGTGGTGACTCTGGTTGACATCCAGCCTAGAGACCCACCCCTTGGGAGTCCGTCGTTGTGGCATAAGTTACACATGAGAATGGGTTTCATTGTGACATTTTCATATATGTCTATAATATGTTGCTCATATTTACCACCACACACACACCATTGTCCTGTTTTGTTCCTATTCAACTAGTCACTCCTCCGCCTTCATGTCCGTGTGGGTGTCTTTCTGACCCAGTGAGTTTGAGTAGGCCTGCTTACAGGAGCATGGGTGTCTTACCAATGGCTCTCCTATGTCCCTTAGCAGCCATTAACTGCCTGTAGATCACAAGGTGGGGTGCGGCCACCTGAGCCCCTTCCCTCTTCATGACAGGGTTTTGACAGGCTATTGTAAGAGCAAGTGTTTACTCCCAGGAGATTGCTTCCTGATAAATAGCAGCGTGAACTTCGTGAAGCTTTAAATAACCTGGTACCCCTAAGACTGAAGGGAGATAGGGCAAGCATTGTTCCTAAGCAAGGTCAACCTCTGAATGAGTTTTGAATGTGGACTCAAAATAGATGTACTACCACCCTGCCCTAGATAGGGTTGTAGGCATCTGACAGGAAATTGGCCTTCCGGATAAGTTCCTTCCTCTTTGTGGAGGGTGTGAAGAGGAGGGTTGATGAGAGTGATGAGTTAGAAAATTAAGCCTGCTGGGAATTTCCTGGAAGCTTTGTTGTTGAAAGTAGACCTCTGTGGGAACCTGGAAAGAGGAAATCCGTTTTCCAAATGGCTGGGGTGTGTGAGAAGCAAGAAACTTGTTTATATCCACTAAGTTCTATGGATATGACCCATTCTGGCTGCCATTCTGTATGTTCAAGAGGCTTGACTGGGGAGTGATGGGAAGATACTTGATGTGGGGCTTGAGGTAAGAAGAAGACGGAGAGTCACTGTTGAAGCAGAAGGACACTGGCTTCAGTAACAGAACTGAACCTAGAGCTGCCTAGACTAATTCACCTGGTCCAAAGGAGGGAGCAAAGTGTCCCTCCTTTTACTTAAAACTCAGTATGTTTCTTTATAAATCTTTATGCCCGAGTCCTGACTTGTTCTCGGAAAAGTCCTTCCCTTAAAACCAAGTCTTGAAGACTTAGCAACAGATGAATGTCCGTTTGGAGCGTTACTATTTCCCGACACTCACTGAGGGGAGGGGTTATGTTGTGTGTGTCACCGTGTGCAGGTGGAGGCCAGAGGACAGCTTTCCCAAGCCAGTTCTAACGTGTGGTCCTAGGTACCAGAGTCAGGTTGTCAAGACTTAGTGGCGAGTGCCTCCACCTGCGGAGCCACATCTCTGCCCCCTCCCCAGCGCCACCTTAGACTAGAGATAGCATGCTTCTTGAATGTCTGCAGTAAGTCTGCCCATGGACAAATGTGAACTATCTGCTGTCAAGATGCACCACACACTGCATTTCTAATAATGTGGCTGACAGATCCTAAGGGCTTTGCTAATCTGACTCTTTGTAAATAACAATCTTGGGAGGTAGAATATGCCTTTGGGTAGATAGCAACCAAAGAGTGCACTTTGAAAGAGTCTCCAAGTTGAGTTCCAGTTCTTTTCAATAAGGTTGACAAACTAATGCCTCTCACCCACCAAAAGAACTTGACACATGAACCTAACACCTTAGCACTAGAACCCAATACCTGTCCTTTTTAAACCCAGTAACCATTTCCCTATATCTTTAGTGGAGTCATGTCCTACTTTATCCCAGTAGTGGTGGGAATGTGATCCTCTTAATTGCCTGATGGGTCCGTTTTCTGTGGGCCAGAATCCAGATTCCTTACACTGCCTACTGACCTGGCATCTGCTTGCTGCTCCACTACAAGGTGCCTCTGATTTTGTGCTTCAGAAGCATAGTGCAGACCTTGTTTGGGTGGTTTCCCTGGCATAGTTCCCTTTACTTTTTGTTCATGTAGTCCCTATCATCCAAGACTCCACTTCTACCTACATAATCTGCGCACAGACTTAGGTGGTTCCTCTGACCACCCCATCCCTAAATTCATTACTTAGTTGAACAAGATACACCTGCTGTGTTTCCGTAGCACACTGAACCTACTTCCTTGCGTTACAGTTTCTTCTAGTGCAAGGCATTGTGCTGAAGACAGTGAGACTGGCAGATTAAAACTAACAAATTAGGGGCTAGAGAGATGGCCCAGCAGTTAAGAGCACTGGCTAGTCATCCAGAGGACCTGGGTTCAGTCCACACCACTCATGGCAGGTCATAGCTAATTCCAGTCCCTGGGTACCCAGCACCCTCACAGAAGTACACATAGGCAGGACACCAATGTATGGATAATAAAAAATAAAGATTCTTTAAAAAAAAATAATAATACAGTGCTTCCAAACTGCTATGTGAATTTGTGTGTGTGTGTGTGTGTGATTATTGCCATTTGGAGCATTTTGCATCAGAACACTGGTCAAATATATATCTAAATAATTACATATCCTCACAAGATATCTTTTACAAATATGTGTCACCTTTTGACCATGCTGCCTCCAGAACTGGGCACATGACTTGGTAAAGTGTCTGCCACTCAAAGCATCAGGCCCTGAGTTGAGATCCCAAACCACATAAGCAAAGTGTGGGGTCATTAAGATGCCTCATTATGTAAAGATGCTTGCTGATAACCTCAATTTGACCCCTTGAACCCACATAGTAGAAAGAAAACATACGTGGCTATGGCACACTAGTGATAAAAGTTAAAAAATAATAACAATAAGCTAAGTGTGGTGGATATTCTGTAATCCTAGTGCTGGGGGTTAGGGCAGACATGCAGATTGCAGAAATACTGGTTGGCCAGCCTAGCCAAACTGATAAATTCTAGACTGAGGAAGAAAACTTGTCTCAAAAAAAAAAAAAAAAAAAATCTGAGGTTGACCTGTCTGTAGCCTGTGCCTGCATGTGCACACACCCACAGGAACATACACATACACTTAATACTGATCCAGATTCACTAAGATTTTACAACCTAGTGATGAATTACAACCTGCTTTTTACTGGGCTTGGTCAGCCTTTTGGTGCCTGAGAATTGCCTTTGCTGGATAAAATCCAGACATTACATTGACAAAGTCCTGCTACAGCCTGGTCCACAACATCTCAACCCTGCCATATTCAACCCTGGCTGAGGTTTATAAACAACTGTGCTTTGTGTGGAAATCCTAAACTACATTGTTGAGTATCCAAGACAAAAAAAAAAAAAAAAGTTTCCTTCCTCTCTGGGGACTTGAATGCTGATAGTGATTGTCAAGAATGTAAACATAGGTCTAATTAATTTCCCACATTTCATATTCCAGCTTTCTGGATTATTTCTAACCAAGCCACAGGCAGAAAATACCTATACATCGGCAAAAACAGGAATGATCCCTTTTTCATGATACAGTCACTGAATTCCTCAACCAACGCTCAAAATTATTATAGCAGTACAAACTCCACCTCACAGACCACCACCCTTACTGTATATTAATTAAATCTGGGATTTGTTCATTTAACAACTCAAAAGTTTGGACCCAGGACTAGGGAGAGGAGGGGGAGGAGGAGGAAGAAAGGGAGGAAGGAGAGAGAGAAAAGAATGGAAAAAAGAAAAAGTTAAGGCCAGGGTCACCTCATTTCCTCCACCCCTTAGGCAAATGACAGTTGCCGCTGTTGTGGTGAGTTTTGCTTTTTGTTTTGTTGCTTTGTTTTCAACTTTTTTGTTTTTGTTTTAATTGGGATAAATATTGGTTTAAAAAATACACCCCAAAATCTCTGGGCAATACTCTAAAATACAGTGAAAAATTAGGAAGAATGTTACACACTTTTTTTGGCGTACAGTGGTTCCTTCAGTGAGAGCAAAGGCTTTCCAGAAGTTTCCACATAATTTTACACTTTTTAGAAGTACTAATTGAAAGGACACTGAGGTACAGACACAAAGGTATTACCATAAGATCATTGTTTTTGTTCTTTTAATTTTACTGGTTTTAGAGAGAATGCACGTGTACTCATTTGCCATGACATACGGAGGTCAGAGGGCCACTTTGAGGAGCTTATTCTTCCCTTCCATCTTTGCGTGGGTTTGTGGGATCAAACTCAATTGTCAGACTGGTGATTAGTGATAATGCTGCTGTTGAGACACTATCTCCCTGTGTAGCCCAGGCTAGCCTCCAGAGTGTAGTGATTATATGTTTGCATCACCACCCAGCTAAATTACTGATGTTTGACACTTTTTTATGTGCTTCTTGGCTTGTCTTTGAAATGTCTCTTGCCCATGTTTTAGTCAAGCTATTTTGTTTGTTGAGCTATGTGAGGTCTTTATATATTTTAAATTTCAGTCTCTTACCAGATAGATGGATGGCTATTGGTGTTGGCCTGTTGCTGGTATTCTGATGCTAATTACTGGCCCTTAAGATCTGGTTACTGCCCTAATACACCTATCCTTGTGTAAATCTACCTAAGACATCATTCCTAATTGGTTGATTAAAAGGCCTAAAATCTGGGCAGGGTAGAATGGGGTAGGCAGGGATAAGGTTCCTGGGCTTTGGGAGCAGGAAAATCATGAGAAACCGACAGATGGATGAAAAGAGAGAAGGAAGGAGGACGCTGTGATGGGTTAGCATGGAAAAGAAACCACATGGGCCGGGAAGAAGGACTCCAATAATGGCATGGAAAGGACCAGATGAAGAATACAAGCAAGTATTTATAAGATTATGGATGGAAGATAGTTCAGATGATGATGGTTAAGGAGGATGGCATTGGATGGGGGTTAGAAGGTAGACGGTGAGGTTATTGAAATAAGGTAGATGGAATTATCTGCCCAGCCCAAGGTTTCTTAAGGCAGTTATAAAATCTAACAGGTGTCTGTGTTTTATTTGATTGTGATAGCAGGTTAAATAACACCACTGCAATAACTATAGTGTTAATAATAAATAATACATAGCCCAATATCACATTATTTGCAACAATGGATGTCAGATATTCTGCCTGCAGCAGGTTACCTTTTCCTGTTATTATTGCTTTTTTGATATTTGGAAACCTTTCGGTTCAATATCCAGTTGGCTTATTTTTTTTTCTATTCTTTGGTGTTTTATCCAAAATTTATTACCAAGATCAATGTGGAGAAACTTATCCCTGTATTTTCTTATAGCTTTTCTACTGGTCTTCCCACACTAAGGCCCTCATCTTCCTAGGACTTTCATTCATGTCTAGTACATTTTCTGCTAACTTTGTGTAGGATTCATAATTTAGCTCAGGATACAGCATGTGCCCTGACACTATGAGACCCTAGTTTCAATTCCCAGCACCAAAAACTGGGGAGGGTAGCAGACAAAATCAAGTTAGTTAATTCTGAGTCTGGTATAAAACAAGGATTCTGATTTCCACCCCCTTTGGCTTGAGGGTATATGGTTTCCCAACAACATTTATTGGAGAGATTTTTCCCATTGTACACTCTTGGCACATTTAACAAAAATTAGTTGACTATACGTGCTTGTGTTAATTTCTGGGCTCTCTATCCTGTGCCTTTGGTCTGTGTCTGCTATTATGCCGACATAGCAGTGTTTGGTTACTCTAGCTTTGTGATATAGTCTGCAATCTGGGAAGATAAAGCCTCTAGCTTTTTTCCTTATGACATTATTTTAGCTATATGGCATAGTTTGTGGTTACAAACTTTGTTTTTCTACTTCTGTAAAAAAGTCATTGGTATTTTGATAGGGATTACATAGACTCTATAGATTACGTTGGGTAGTGTGAACCTTTTAATATTTTAACTCTTCCAGTCCATTAACCAAGGCAGTGTTCTATTTATCTGTTATTTTCAATGCCTTTTAGCAGTGTTGTAGTTTTGGCTACAGTTCTTTTGTTTGTTTGTTTGTTTGTTTTTGGTTTGGTTTGGTTTGGTTTAGTTGGTTTGGTTTGGTTTGGGTTTTCTAGTTCTCTATAGCCTTGGCTGTCCTGAACTGGAGCTTGCTTGGTAGACCAGGCTAGCCTCAGACTCACAGAGATCTGCCTGACTCTGCCTCCTGAGTGATTAGAAGTAGAGGTGTGTGCCACCACTTCCTGGCTGGGTACAGATCTTTTACATCCTTAATTATATTTATTCCTATGTGTTTGGGGCTGGGGATTGGACCCATGTGTAAAAGTCACTTTTATTTGCCTGATGTAATTGTCATCTTGGAAGCTTACTGCCTCGGTCTGTTAACTTAGGCCTAGTCCTGGAAGCATCTAACCTCCATACAGACTAGTCTAGACCTAGAATGTTTTCAGCTTCTTGGACTTACCTGAATAAGCTCACCCTTTCTAACTCTTTCTGAATTCTGGCTGGCTGGTTCAACTCAGCTGTTCTGATCCAAACTCCTCTCCAAGATGACTGATTCATTCTGGCTTCTCTCATTTCTCACTGAGTTACTCTGCTTGGCCTCAAACTAACTCCAGCAATATATTCTAATCTTCTGGTTCCTTCTCATTCTCTGGCTTACCATGTCTTCACTTGTGTCTAGCTTGTTCTCTCTTCAACCTCTCCCTCTGTAAAACTCTCCTGGCAAAAATTGCCTCTGAATTCTATGAACTTAACTTCCACAAACTCAACTCCACTGCACTGCCTCTCAACTCACTGACTCAACCAAACTGTCTGACAAAACTAACCAGATCTCAGAGATCTGCGTCCTCTGTCTCCTAAGTGTTGGGATGAAATCCTGTGCCAGCACACCTGGACCTAAGCTTTTCTTTACCTGAAACTTGCTGTATACCAGGCTGGCCTTGAACTCAGAGATCTGCTTGCCTTTGTCTCTTGGGATTAAAGGTGTGTCTAAATTCCATCCAGATCACATAGACCTAGGAGTTCTTTGGATGAGATTTTGCCGGAGCAGCCATGTTCTGAATTAAAATTCCTTTACACCAGGTTTTTGCACATACTGGGCAAATACTTCAGCACTGAACTACATCACCAGCCCTGACAGTGCTACAAATGGAATCATTTCCCTTACTCTCCTTTCCAGTGGCCCAACCTCACACTGTACATCTCTTATTGCAGTAACTGAATATTCTATTATTTGGAACCTATCACTAAATAGTGAGTTCCTCAAGGGCAGAAAATACATCTAATTCACTTCTCCCACCACCCAGTAAAGAACAAGAGACAAAATTGGCATCAAATGTCTGTTGAATGAATCAATGTGTTTTACAGACTTCTTCAGCCTGGATCTGAGAATTTCTGCTTATGAACTCCTCCCTTCCCCTGTTTCCTCCTACTTAATCTGAAAAAAAGAACTTCCTGCAAAGCTGACTCTCCATTGTTCACCCTGAATAATGTCTGCACCCTGAAGGCTCCCTTCTGTATGCTCTTAAATGCATGGGCATAGTGCAGATGTCCTCTGATTCTTCAGCATAAACTCAGTTGTTAAGTCAGAGATGCTTTAATCTTAGAAGTAGTTTGTGTGCTTACATCTTGAGGAAAGGTTTTAAACTTTCCTGATATTTTGCATTCTTCTCCACACTGTTTAATATAAAAGTAATGTTTCAGTACTTATAACTTATATGTTGTATATAACACACATGAAAGTAAGACCTCTATTAAAATTGATGTTTTGAGAATACACATTTTGTTTACTCTGTAGCTCCACATATATCTTAGTAGTTCACTCTTCACCTGAGAACCCAGCATTAAAGGAGTTTTACTGGTAATTGTTTCTAGATGAAGATACAAAACTGCTGCCCTGTGCTGGCACCGAAAGTGTAATGCTGGTGCCCTGGCTTAATTTCTAATAGTGTTTCCTTTCAATAGTTTCCAAAACTTTTCCACAATTTTCTTTTCCTTCTATCCCATAAGGAATGAAAGAAAAGGAAGAGAGTTCAATTTTGTATGTGCTGAGTTTGAGATGCCTGAGACCATCTGGAGCTTGAGAATGAGGTCTTTTCTGGGAGAACAGATTTGGGAGTTGTCAGCAATTAAAGCTAAGGAAATGGATGGAGTGACTCAGAGTACACATGCAGAAGGAAAAGAGGCTGAGGTCAGACACTGGGAGGACAGACAGGAGACAGAACCTATGGGAAAAACTGAAAATTTAAGACACAAAAAGGAATTTTCAAGATTCCTCACAATACTTAACACAGTCACATCTGTTTACATAGGAGACACTCAAAAAATTACCAAATCAGTTTCTCAAACACAATCCTTCAAATTGCTGCTCTGAAAGGGCATGTGGAGATAAACCTTCAGAGGTTTAAGGGTTCCGTGGAAAGATGCATCCTAAGCAAACAAAGACAACACAGTCGCACACTTATATCAAAGTGGCTGCACGGGAGACACACTAAAGAATCAAGAGAGGAGGAGGTCAAGGTAGAACTCAGAAGAAATAACGCAAGTGCTGACTCTCAGTGAGCAGGCATTAAGAATGGGGGAGAGGTGAGCATCGTGGCACACACCTTTAATCCCAGCAGGGAGGCAGAGGCAGGCGGATCTCCTAATTATTCCGTCCAGCCTGGCCTATGCAAGTTCCAGGGCAGCTAAGGGTATACAGTAAGACTGTGTCTCAACACAATATAACAACAAAATGCAGAATGTGGAAGAAATTCCAGGCAACAAGATCTGCAGGTATAAAGGCACTGAATTATGAAACAGCATTAAGTGTTTTTGGAAGTTCCAAATAAGTAATTTGGTACAGCTGGGATTTCATACTTCAGGAATACATGCAGGAAATGAAGCAGGAAAGCCAAGCAAGATCTGGTTACAAAGGATCCTGTAGGGCATGATAAAGTGCTTGGATAGTATCCTGAAAACTAGAGGAAGCCACTAAAGGATTTTTAAATTGGAGAGGAAAAGGATCAGAGTTATATTTCAGAAAGATTATTCATGCATCAGACTGGAAGATGGGTTAAAGGGACAAGACAAGAAGCAAAAATATCATATAGGAGGCTAGTTGAGGAATCCAAAAGAACTTGTTAGAACTAGGCTAGGTCAGAGACAGCAGGGAAAAGGAAAAGATGAAAGAGCAAACAACTAAAGAAAAGGCTGACATTGTGTGTGATTATGTGAAGGAGAAAGTTTGTTGGGGTTTTGTTTTGTTTTGTTTGGCTTTTTTGTTTATTTCTATACAAAATAAAAAAGAAATTAAATAATTCTACTTGGAATAGAATCAATCAATAAGAAAGAAATCTATCAAAAGAGAACAAAAATGTACACACCGAAAACTACAAAGCATTTTTGAGAGAGACTTTAAGAGGACGAAATAAACGGAAAGTCATCACGTGGTGTGGATTAACAGACTTAGCACAATTAAGATTTCAGTGCCCCTCAAGCTGGCTTACACACTTCACCACCGTCCTATCAAAATGCCAAACTACATGCAATTCAGATGAAAAGTCAAGGGACTAAAATAACCAGAATATTCTTCAAAAAGAATGAAGTTGGAAGACTCACACTTCCCAAATTTAAAACTTACCATGGAGTAACACTGTGCAACAACAACATAAAAAACATGTATATTCATGTGATAGAACTCAGAGCAGAAAAACAAAATCTTACAGTTACTGCTGATAAATTTTTGGGACAGGAAATGTTGCCCACTAGGTGAACTAAGCTGACCTTGAACTCACTGAGATCCACCTGCCTCAAGTACTGGGAGTAAAGGCATGTGCCCCTAAACCTAGCCCACCAATTAATTTTTGACAAATATACAAGAAAGTTTAAAAGAATAGCTTTGTCAACAAATTGCCCCGGGAGGCCTAGATATCTATATGCAAAAGAATGAGGCTAGATGTTTGTGTTAGTCAGTTTCACATTACTGCAGCGAAGTACCTGAGAAGATTTAATTAAAAAGTTGGGGGGCAGGAGCCCCACAAGGAGACCAATAAAACTAAAAGTTCTGAGCCCAGAGGGTCCTGCAGAGACTGACGCATGGAATCATCAATGGAGGACCATGTATGGAAAGAACCTAGACCCCCTGCTCAGATGTGGCCGATTGGTAGTTCAGTCTCCAGGTGGATCTCTGAGTGAGGGGAACAGGGGCTGCCACTATCATGAACTCAGTTGACTGCTCTCTGATCACTCACCCCTGATGATGCAGCCCAGGCTACAGAGGAAGAGGATCCAGGCAGTTCTAATGAGACTTAACAAGCTATGGGCAGATGGCAATAGTGGAGAACTCCCCCTCTCAGCAAACTAGGAGAAGGGAATGAGGGAAATAGGGGGGAGGGTGGGGCTTGGGGCGTTGAGGGAGGGGGCTTCAATCGGGATATATAACGAATAAATAGTGAAGAAAAAATAAAAACAAATGTTTGGTAGATTTAAAGTTCAAACTGCAGAATTGCAGGCTTGGTAAAGGCTATCCCTGCTTGTATGAACTCTCGTGGCCTAAAAGGCAAGAGTAGGAAGTTCGGGTTGGAGCAAAATGTTTTCTCCAATCAGAACAGAGAGAAGGGATGAGAAGGTGTCTTAGTTTGCTTCCTATTGCTGTGGTAGGGACTATGACCAAAAGCAACGTGGGGCGTAAAGAGTTTAATTTAGTTTACAATTCACAGTTTGTCAAGAAAGGAAGTTGGGGCAGGAACCTGGAAGCAGCAACTGAAGCAGAAGCCATGGAGGAGCGCTGCTAACTGGCTTTCTCTGCTTTCTTAAACAACTCAGGACCACCTTCTCAGGGATGCCGCTGATGTGGGCGAGGCGGGCCCTCGCCAAATCAGCCAATAACCAAGAAAACGCCCCATAGGCCTGTCTACAGGCCCATCTGATGAAGGTATTTTCTCAGCTGAGGTTCTTTCTTCTCGTGCGACCCTTGCTTATGGCTTGTCAAGCTGAAACATAACATGTACAATCGTGCTCCACAACCTGCTTTGATTGTGTAACCCCAGAGGCCCTGACATCTCAATGGTCCTCAGCACCTCCCAATACCACTAACATAGAGGAGCAAAGCCTTCACATGTATGTCTTTGGGAGACACTCATTCAAACCATGGCAGAACCTTTACCTGACATCACATATAAACATTTAGCTCAAGTAGATCACTGACCTAAATGTAGGAGTTGAAGTTCCTGTTAAAATGCTGTCTATATACCTCCTGCAAGGCTCAGGGAACCTCAGGGAGGAAGGAGCAGAAGCAATGTAGAAGCCAGAAAATGGGGGACAAATTAGTAGTCTTTTGGACATAAGGTGAAAATGTTGCCTCTTCGGATACCTGACCTGCACAAGATTTAAGCCCATCAACATTGCATGTGGATGTGGAAGGGACCGTGGAGATCCTACCCTCCCTGAGGGTCTAATGATGGTTAATAGTTAATGCAGGAGGTGTTCTTTTGTCAGTGTTGTAACCACTGGTAAGTTGCCCATGATTCAATAAACAGCCTCCCACCCATGGTCCTGTAAGCAACTCTAATCAAACTCAGTGAATCACACCAAGAAGACTGAAAATAGGAAGGGGACTTCAGGAAAGAAAAATTTCAGTGGGAGAGAGATGAAAGAAAATAATGACTAAAGATCATTATATACAGGTATGACACTGTCAAATAATATAAACAAAACAAATAAATGGCAAGAAAATCTTTTTTAAGTTATTAAAACTCTTGGGGGGAAATCACAAAAGTAAATTTTAATCTTGAATTAGACAATATTATGTTAGATATGGCCTCAAAAGTACAAGCAACAAAAGAAAAATTAGATAAATTGAACCTTATCAAATTAAACATTTTTGTACTTAAACATACACCATGAAGAAATAAAAATGACGGGTGTGTATCAGAATGGCCAAGATCAAAAACTCAAGTGACAACACATGCTGAAGAGGTTGTGGAGAAAGGGGAACCCTCCTCCACTGTTGGTAGGAATGTAAACTTGTACAACCACTCTGGAAATCAATCTGGCATTTTCTCAAACAACTAGGAATAGCGCTTCCTCAAGACCCAGCTCTACCACTCCTAGGCATATACCCAAAAGAGGCTCAAGTACACAATAAGGACATTTGCTCAACCATGTTTGTAGCAGCTTTATTTGTAATAGCCAGAAGCTGGAAACAGCCCAGATGCCCCTCACCTGAAGAATGGATACAGAAATTGTGGTACATCTACACAATGGAATATTACTCAGCAATGAAAAACAAGGGAATCATGAAATTTGCAGGTAAATGTTGGGACCTGGAAAGGATCATCCTGAGTGAGCTATCCCAGAAACAGGAAGACACACATGGTATATACTCACTCATATAGACATATAACATAGGATAAACCTACTAAAATCTGTACATCTAAAGAAACTAATCAAGAGAGAGGACTCTGGCTAAAATGCTCAGTTCCTATCCAGAAAGGCAAAGAGGATGGACATCAGAAGAAGAAGAAAACAGGAAACAAATTAGGAGCCTCTCACAGAGGGCCTCTGAAAGGCTCTGCCCTGCAGACTATCAAAGCAGATGTTGAGACGTATGGCCAAACTTTGGGCAGAGTGCAGGGAATCTTATGAAAGAAGTGAGAAATAGTAAGATCTGGAGAAGACAGGAGCTCCACAAGGAGAGCAACAGAACTAGAAAATTTGAACACAGGGGTCTTCCCAGAGACTCATACTCCAACCAAGTAGCATGCATGGAGATAACCTAGAACCCCTGCACAGATGTAGTCCATGGCAGTTCAGTGTCCAAGTGGGTTCCATAGTAATGGGAATGGGGACTGCTTCTGACATGAACTGATTGGCTCTTTGATCACCGTCCACCAGCAGGGAGCAGCCTTACCAGGCCACAGAGGAAGACAGTGCAGCTACTCCTGATGAGACCTAACAGACTAGGATCAGAAGGAAGAAAAAGAAACTCTCCCCTACCAGTGGACTTGAAGAGGGGCATGGGAGGAGATGAGAGAGAGAAGGTGGGATTGGGAAGGAATGAGGATGGGTGCTACAGCTGGAATACAAAGTGAATCAACTTTAATTAAAAATAAAATAAAAATCAAAAAATGACGGGTGTGGTCATGCACACCTTTAATCCCAGCACTCAGGGAGGCAGAGGCAGGCAGACCTCTGTGAGTTCAAGGCCAGCCTGGCCTACCAAGTTCAGGACAGCCAAAGCTGCACAGAGAAATCATGTCTAAAGGAAGGAAGGAAGGAAGGAAGGAAGGAAGGAAGGAAGGAAGGAAAAAGAAAGAAGGAAAAAAAGAAAGAAAAAGATAATATACGGAAATGGAATACTTGCAAATCACATCTGTGTCGATATTTTTTTTTAATCCTTGAATTTGGACTTTAGCTCAGTTAGTCCTGGTTTTAGTCCCTAGCAGTGCAAGCACTGTGGAAGTCTATATGTAACTTTACCACTTGGGGATGGAGGTAAGAGGACCCTAAGCTGAAGTTGTCTGCCTCAACAGCAAATAATACAAATAATCCTTAAAACTCAACAATAAAAAAATTTTAAACGGGTAATAGATTTAAATAGATCAACAAACCAATTGTTAAGACTTGGTAAGAGCTAGGCTCCCCACAGGTTCTCACCATGAACTAAGGAAAAAAAAAATCAATCCCTCCTGCTTCCAGTAGGGGGACAAGAAAAGCAAAGAATCTGAAATCCACCCAGACCTCTCTTCTCACAATGGTCCTGACCTCAGGGGAAACTGCTTCACCAGTGGCTGATGATTGCACTGACTCCCAACCGTCATGGAGGAGAGAAACATCCACTTTTAGTTCTATTTAGCTTTCCTGTCTGTCTAAGCTGTGAGAGTTCTGAGTGGAGCTGAGATACAATGGTGGCAGTCGTAGCCCAGGAGCACAGGCTCCCTAAAAGACTGACACGCTATCAGACATCAGGGCACTCCCTTGCCCTTCACACGTCCTCCCCTTACTAACAGGGCTCCTGTTTAATAACGAGAGGGTAGGAGTAAAAGATCTGCAAGCCTTGGACGCCATTTAAGACGGAGTCTCTAGGAAAACCCCCTGACAACAGAGAAGGCAAAAACAAGAAAAGAAAAAAAAAGTGTAATCTCAACATGACAGCCACGGAAAACAGAAAGCTCAGCCTATGTCCCTTCTAAATAGGCATTAAAAACCTCACATTAAAGGGTGACCACCTTAGTTCCTTATGCCTGCTACGTCATGGCAGTTTTAACAAAATATTACAAGGTATGATAAAAGATGTTTTTTTTTTAAATGGTCTGAAAAAAATAACACAGAATGAAGTACAAATATGACACAGACTTTTTTAAATGATCAGACTTGGAGTTTTAAATGACCATGATTTAGGTGCTAAAGGAACAAATTAAAAAAGTAGACAGCATGGAAGAAAAATAAATGATATAAGCAGGAAAAAAGTGAAATCTGGGCTGGAGAGATGACTCAGTTGGTAAAATTCTTACTCAGCAAGCATAAAGACGTGAGTTCAAATCCCCAATACCCACATAAAAGATGGCTAGAGAGGAAAATCCATGTATCAATGGCCATTCTGATATCTTAGAATGGTTGAACTAATGAGTCTATAACAGAATTTATGTCACTAATTTCACCCCTTTCTTTAGTACCTCTTAGCCATATTGCTTATGAACCAACTCCCTTACCAGATACGGTAAGTTTTCAGGTCATGGCTATACATCTATTAAAATGTTCGTGTGTGTGTGTGTGTGTGTGTGTGTGTGTGTGTGTGTGTGTGTGTG
>NW_026596356.1:660225-667230 GCF_907164565.1 Psammomys obesus | reverse complement strand
GTGTGTGTGTGTGTGTGTGTGTGTGTGTGTGTGTGTGTGTGTGTGTGCACATGTCTACCCATATGTAGCACACTGTGCGCACCTGTGTGTGAAGGTCAGCTGACAACCTCAGGTGTTTTGTTCGACCTATTTGTGTGTGTTGGTGTGTATGTGCATGCAGTACCTACAGAGGACAGAAGAGGGCGTCAGATCCCCCTGGGACTGGAGTTAATAAACCATGTGGGTGCTAGGAGTTGAACTCTGCTCCTCTGGGAGATCAGCAAGTGCTCTTAATTGCTGAACCATCTCTCCACCCCTTTATTATATTATACATATAAAGTTCAAGCCCATCCTAAGCTGCATAACAAACAAGACCTTATCTCAAAAAAATTTATATCTATTTATATGTATGTATATATTTACACACACAAAGTAATAAAAACCCTAGATTATTATATTGAAAATATTTTGGAAGAGCCCTCGCCCCAGTTGTTTATGAAATCCTGTTCACTTGAGTCATTGCACAACAATTGTGGGGTAAAATACACAAGAAAACCCATTCCCAAAAGTTATAATTTCAAAGTAAGGAAAAACTTAGAATGCTCTGAAACTCGGCCATCTGTGGCAAAATGACTTCAGTAAAACAGCTGCAAATAAATTAAAAACTAAAACTAAATTAAATTAAATTAAACTTCAAATGACACCAATACTGAATGAACATCTTCAAAATTTGCTTGCATGAACCCCAACATGCAAATTGTTGCAAATTTTACACAGAATTAAGAGAAATAAAATTTTGGCAAATTGACAAAGTCGGTCATTTCTGACAACTTTGGCCACTCTGTGAACTAACATTCCCAGAACTGTCCATCCTTCCTTTCCATCCCAGAGGACAGGCGGTCTCCCGGTCTCCACATTTAGGCCCTCCACCTGGGCTCTAGATTCCACATCTTGCCTTCTCTGGCTTTGGCTCTGTGGGAGAGAATCGGGAGCTTCCTCCCTTTGTCCCTGGGGGCTCTACAGGGAGCCAATGTCTTCAAAGCCTGGAAAACATTCTGACTCTTTGAAAGCCTGACTTAAGTGGTGCTGGGCTTCAGCCATTTTCCAGGTTGCTCACTTCCTTCCAGCCCGGGCTTCACTGAGACTCTGTCGACTTGGGACTCCTTCTGAGATGTTTTCATTGGGGATGGAGGCACAGACCAGACAGAGCCTAAGCCCTGATGCTACCTGAGAGCTAACAGATGAGGGAGGGAGGCTGTGAGGATCGCTGCAGCCCTGCCGTTCTGGGTACTTGTGCACAAGGCAGGCCTTCTGGTCATCCTTCCTCTCCCATTCCGTCATCTCCGCTCTGATTCTCCTTCTTCCTCAACTACTATCCTGACAGCTGGCCCTTCCTTTCATGGACTCACTCCACAGCCTATTGCCTATTGTAAAACCTCCACTTCATGGTGGCTGAGTCCTAATGGTCCATTTTTGTTATCTGACCTCCCCAACCTCCCCCCCCTCAACCAGCCTCCCCATTCCCCCAGACTCCATTTTGTGGTAAAAGGCCTGGTTTTGCTCAAATACCCCATTTTTGCACCTTCCTCCACACCTCTTAGGACGAGAAGGAAGGTTCTATTCTTCTCCAAGCCCAAGTAAAGACAACTACTTCTCCATCGTCTTACCTCAAGCTTTGTGAATCTGTCATCTTCTCTCACATGCCTCTCTCATCCCCGGTTAGGTCATGACTAGCCCTCCATCCTCATTATCAGAGACTTCAGTGGAGTGAACATGCAGTTCTCCCACCAACATCAATTCCCTAGTCCTCTAGGTCTGTAAGCTTACATCTCATCCTTCTTTAAAATAATAATAATAATAATAATAATAATAATAATAATAATGTCTTGAGGCTGGAGAGATGGCTCAGCAGTTGAGAGCACTGGCTGTTCTACCAGAGGATCCAGGTTCAAATCCCAGCACCCACATGGCAGCTCACAACTGTGTAACTCCAGCTCCAAGGGGTTCAATACCCTTGTGCAGACATACTCACAGGAAAACCACTAATGTGTACAAAATAAAAATAAATACATCAGTAATTAAATGATAAAAAAAGTCTTGTTCCTTCAAAACATTCCTTGATATTTAGAACACATTGCCTCCCTCATGCCACATTTCCCACAAAATCCAAACAGAATAAGAATGACAGATTAAGTCCAATGGCCTCAAATTCCTGTGCTACCTACTGCGCCCAAAAACCTCATGCCGCATACCCTCACTTGTGCACACATCTGTACCATCCCCTATCTTTTCCTTTGGCTTTAAAGTCAATAAAAGCCAAACCTTCCTGGCATGACTCAGACTATAATTCTACAGTCATTCTTTTTTTCCTGCGATATGGCAAATTCTACCCTAACCCAGAGACCAAGGTGATGCAGAGACAATGTGTAGATATTATATAACCCCTAGTAGGATGTAGTAAGAAGAGATCTCCATCTCTGTGGCATTCACCCCCCATAGTCTAATCCTAAGAAAAAAAAACCCTTTAAGTTGAGGAAAATCCTACACAAATATTAAAGCAGTGCTCTTTGGAACTGTTAAGGACATTTAAAAGAGAAATAGAGAAAGATGGAGAAACTGTCATAGACCAGAGGAAATGAGCATGATGACTATATGCAATGTGGTATTCTAAATTGAATCCTGGGATAGAAAAAAGTCATTAGTGGAAAAACTGGTGAAATCAGAACAAAGTCTGGTATTCAGTTAATGACGATGTATCAATGTTAGCCAATGTTAATTAGAGGAAGTTGGGTGAAGAGTATACAAAACTCCCCGTTCTATGTTTGCAACTTTTCTCTAAGTCTAAAATTACTCCAGAATAAAAAGTTTGTATAAAGAAGTCCTAGGAGAAAAATGAAGCTGACAAAGTGAAATGCAATGAAAACCAAGAACTAGACACAAAGTCTTGGTAACATTTCATTTGGGGCTCTGGAAACTAGGCTTAGTTACCTTGTTGCCTAAGCTACTGCAAATTGGGTTTCTTGAACATGCAGTTAGCTATCTTCAAGAGAGAAGAGGGTACAGGAAGATCACTGAAGATCAAATACAAGAACACAGAGCTACATCCCAAACCCTTAGTCATTTTAGGCAGAGCTTCAGCCTACACTGACCTCAAACTAATGATCCTCCTGCCTCAGTCTCCTTCCTGAGTTCTAGGACCAGAATCTATGCTTCCCATACACAACTAAATCTACACTCTCGTGCACAGTCACTGCTGTTTTACCTCCACGCTGTCCTTAAGTTACAGTAACTTGCCATCTTTGCATACTTGTCTTTAATCACTCAGGTCATGAGCTATCCCAGATTCCTCTACAGGAGAGCTGTCAGATGCATCTTACTGTGATATTTTTACTCTGTTGACAATGCCTATTCCAGTAGATGTTTCTTTCCTTGGCTTCTAGTAAAATGCATCAGACAGTGTTCTCTTGATGAGCTCTACTCTGTAGCTCTTCTCAGTTACCTCCGTGACTCTCTCTCTCTCTCTCTCAACACATTCCTTAAAGGTGGCTGGACACTCACTCTACTCGTCACTCTAAGCAAGAACTTTAGTTTCATTGCTCCACTTGCCACCTATGTGGCTGTTATATGTCCTCAGCTCAGCAACTTTCTGGAACATTAAGCTTACACCATCTTTTGGGTATCTTCTGTTAAATACTTCACATGAATCTTAAACTCACCATACCTAAAACAAGACATATCCTCTCACCACTTCCTACAAACCTGCTTCTTTGTTTGCTCAACTTCTTCCCCAAACCATGTGTAGGGGCGGGGGAGGACACCAAGTGTACGCAGGTGCTTGTAGAGGCCAGGAGAAGGCGTCAGATGTATTGAAGCTGTAGCTATAGGCTCCTGTAACCACCCAGTATGGGTGCTGGGAACTGAACTCTGGTCATCCTGAAGAGAGCAGGTGCTCTTCACACCTAGCGGCCTCCCCAGGCTCTCCTCTCAGTCTTCCGTGTTACAGTTTCTTTGGACCGATCTGTCTTTAATTTATATGCTCCCTTTGAGCAATCTTACTGTGTCCCTTGGCTTCACTCACCTTCTGCCACACTTACCATATGAGGAAACCTAAAACAAAGGTTATCTCACATTTTCTCATGAAAAAAAATTTTTTTCTTTCTTCCTTTCTTTCTTCCTTCCTTCCTCCCTCCCTCCCTCCCCTTTTTCTTTCTCCTCCTCCTTTTTTTCTTCTTCTTCTCCTTCTCTCCCCACAAATCTTCTGTGATAAGATCTCACTGTGTAGTCCAGGCTGGCCTTACACTAACGGTGATCTTCCTGCCTACTGTCCCTGTGCTGGGGTTATCAATATGTGCCACCACAGATGGAAGCAAGAAAGTAAATAGATACAAATTTTCCAATTAAAAAAAAACTAACCTCGCTTTCTAAAATTCCCATCACCCACCTCCCCTGCCCTGCAACTCCCTGCCCACCCCCCCCCCAAAAAAAAAAAAAAACCCACTAAGCTCCAGGGGCTGGAGAGCTGGCTCAGCAGTTAAGAGTGCATTCTGCTCTTGCAGAATTCAGTTCCTGTCACACACTTCAAGTGCCTTGCAATCACTTAACTCCAGCTCAGGGGCGTCCAATGCCTCTGGCCTTCTCAGCCACCTGCACTCCCAAATATACACACCCTCAAACACACACATGTAGTTAAAAACAACTAAAGTAAAAATCTTTAAAAAAGAACAAACATAGTTACTGTAAAGATGAGGATGAAGGAAAATTCTACACCTATCCTTTAAAAGACTTAAGTAGATATTTAAATTCATATATCAAATAAAATAACTTTGATTTGTAAGGGCTGCTGTGCTCCAGCTTCTTAAGGTATAAACAACTTTAATACACATAACATATTCCTCAAAAGCAGTGATTTCTTTATCATTAGGAATCACTTTTTTTTAGTTGTCTTACAGATCTCCCCAAAATAAAAGACCTTCTCTTTAATCTAAGTGAAGGATTTGGGGAAGAACACAGCACAGTTTAAATCCAAAACTGATGTGGTCACTGGAAACTTCATACCGAGTCACAAGTCCCATCTGCATCACACTCAGGCGGTTGGTTTTTGGCATGCACCCTGCAAGGGTAGATTCATAGAATCACTTGGTGTGTTGCATTTTGAAATCGAGCTTTACGTTGTTAACCTTTTTTAAAGTATAACATTTATGCAGGAGGGGCAAAATTGAAGTGTTGAGCTCAGTGCCTTGTCACAGAGTGAAACAGTCACGGAACATCACTCGGGTCAAGAAAGAACATTTTGAGCATCTCAGATGCCACTCCCAAGCACGACATTATGGCTTTTTAAAGCAATCATTAAAAAGTATATTTAGAGTCATCCAACACATGTAGTTGTGAGGTCATGCCACTAGGAATAGTTATCACGCTGTATTAAATTTCTTTAGCTAGGGATTCTGTGACAAATGACCTCTACAAAGATCCAAGGTGGAATTGTGAGGACATTTCGGGTTAATAGGTCTTATTCTGATTGCAAGAGTACCTAGGATGTGTCGGGCACTTTCAAAGTACCAGGTACACAGCGCTTTACCTATGTTAAATAATTTAACGCTTACACCCAGCTCAGAGATGAGAAAACTGAGGCAAAAGCAGATTAACCAACTCTCCCAAAGGCACAGGGCTTGGAAACGGCAGAATCTGGATCCCGAGCCAGGCAGTCTGGCTCCGGAGTCCACAAGCTTAGTCACCATACCATACTGCCCCTATCCAGTGGTTTGTTGTTCAAAATAAAGTAAATGAGAGCAAACCCTGTAATATGAGAGACTTTGTAAGGACTCAAATACAAGGTTACTCCCTCTTTCCTGACAGACGATTTTGGAAAAACAAAAAAGCAAAAACCTCACCCTATATTCAAACTTATACGGTATTTGCAGATGACTCCCAAATATTTATGCCCAGCCCAGACTGCTCCTCCGAACTGCAGACCTACCTACCCAACATGCACTTCAAAGTCAGCAGCCCTAAATCCCAAGTCATCATCTTTCCAGACCAACCTCTTCCACCAACTCCTGCTCACCACCACCAGGCAGCCCAAGCCTGAAGCTCAGATCCCATCGAGGGTCCCAGCCTCTCCTCCCATTCTTCCACTACCATACTCCCTCCTTTTGCCTAAGACGCTCTTTGTCCTCACTCCCGAGAGGTCCCTGCTTTCTCAGTGCCACTTGTACTGACAGAATGCCTTTCTTCCCTCTCGGTGGACACATTCCTAAGGACAAGGCTTCAATGCTTCCAGGTTACTTACTGTGATCCACTTGACTGACTTCACACACACACACACACACACACACACACACACACACACACACACACTTCCTCCCAAATTGGTCCCTGAAGCCCCTTGTCATTTTCCTACCCAGGTTTTGATTTTACTTTTCAGACTACCATCAGCCCCTACACTCTACGTCTTAACACCTCTCAATCTCTAAATTCAAATTTGGGATGGACGAAGAAATAAGGGACTGGGGAGCCAGGGCCGACAGGGAGAAAGGATAAAGATCCAGGGTGGTAAGTGAGTAGCAGAAAAGAATGGGGGTGTTAAGATGGACGGAAGGGAAGGGGAAAGGACGGGGTTTTGAAGGGAAGGGAAAGGTGTGAGACAGGGGCAGTTGCGGACAAAAGAAAGACCCAGGAAAGCGGGTGGGGAGAAAAGGTGCCGAGAGGACCGACGGACGGACAGACGGACGGGCGGGCGGAGTAAGAAGACGGGGAGGCTTTGATGCAGAAAGGCTGGAGAGGGAAAGAGCAACGAGCGGAGAGCGGGGAGAAGAGGGCGAAAAGGAGGTGTGAAGGGGCGAGCCGGAACGGGCGGCGGGACGGGCGCGGGCCATGGCGGAGTGGGCTGGAAGACGCGAGGACCGACGCGGGCGGAGAAGGGAGAGCGGCGGGGACGAGGGGACGGGACGGGGAGAAGGGACGGCGCGGCGCGGGGCGGGATCCGGCGCCGGGGCCTGGGGCCGGGAAGTGGAGGGTGGAGGGTGG
>NW_026596356.1:576023-659825 GCF_907164565.1 Psammomys obesus | reverse complement strand
GGGGGGAGGGGGGGCCGGGGCCTGCGGGAGAGGGCGAGCGTGAACGTGAGCGTGGGGGCAGGGCCGGGGGTCTTTGTGTGCGGGTGTCATCGAGTGGGAGTGAGCGGTGGTGCCCGAGTGTGAGGTGAGGGGGGGCGGGGGTGGTGGGGGAGGGCAGGGCGTGCGTGCAGTGAGTCAGTGAGTGTCCCCGCAAGGTTGTGTGTGCATGTGCGTGTCACTTGGAGGGGGTGTGGGTCAGAATGTGTGTGTGTCAGGGGGCTAGCGGGTCCTTGTGAGGGTCTGTGTTTGTGTGCGTTTTCCCTGGCTCTGTTGGAGCCATGTGTCAGAATGTAGGGATGGGTGTGTGACACAGACACGGAGACACAGACAAAGAAATTGAGGGAGCAGAAGTAAAGAGAAGCAGAGGAGAGAGGAGGAAGCCTGAGGTGGCAGTGTGTCACCCAAACTGGTGTTCTAAGTGTATCCCGGTGCCAGAGCCTGGGAGCTTCTGTCCAGGATGCTTAGATCGGAGTCCTGGTCAGAGGACAGAGAGAGGTCACTGCAAGCCTAGGTCCCACGTGGAGGGGGTGGGGAGAGAGAACGCAAAGGCACAATGAACTCAGTGTGCACGGGCTGGGCCCACAGCCACAGGTCATAGGCCAGGAAAATATTGTCACTTATGTCAACTCTTCAAATACCCACAGGGGACACAATCATAGCCTTACTCAACCCACAGGCACCCAGTCCCAGCAACATACGTTCTCAAGAGAGAGCCTCACATCCACCGGACACCCCTAAGATGCACTATCAGAACCAGCTTCCACCCACTGCTGATGCCTGTGGAGCCAGCATGTACCTGTGGAAGAAGTTCTTAGCACAGTGCACATACAACAGACACGTTACAGCCACCACACCTGAACATCATTGTCACAGCCAGCTCATAGCACAGGAGACAATGGTATGGCCAACACCTCTCAGACCAACACCCGTCCAGTGGAAATATTACCAGCCAGCACATCACAGGTTTTTGTTTTTAATGTATTTCCTTCTCCTGCTCATACGTCAGAGGTGTCCCAGAGACCTGGACCTGATGGAGGGCTGTGCTGTCACTGCCCTTCCCACACAGCCTCTCGTACAACTTCTAGGGGACACACCATACACCCACACTGCAGGGAGAGCTATGTTTGGCTCCTGCTAACGAAGCCCTTTAACTCACCCCATTACTCTACATGCCCAGAGCTCCAGAACTTCTGTCCCCTGGACCCCAAAAGCTCGGCTGTTTTTTCCCTGACCATATGTGCTACCATGGTCCTAGGTATCTCTCTAAACACTAGTTGCACAGTTTTATGTCTTTAGCCCCTGGTACTTTGTTTCCTCCCAGGACAACTCTGTTTGAACTGTTTGATCCCAAGGCTAACACCTGCATTCCACTCTCTACATGGCTCCCATCTCTTTACAGCGTCCAGATGCTTTTTCTCCTTCTTACTCTTTAACCCAGTGATTCCCAACCTTTCTAATGCGGTGACCCTTTAATACAGTTCCTTGAGCTGTGCTGACGCCAACCATAAAATTATTTTCACTGCTACTTCATAGCCATGTTTTTTGCTGCTGTTATGAATCATAATGTAAATCTCTGTGTTTTTCTGTCGTCTGAGGCGATTCCTGTGAAAGGGTCGCTTGACCCCTCTGACAAGAGTCAGAGCCCACAGGTTGAGAACCACTGCTTTAGCATGACCTTTCCCCTTTGACCTCTTGTCCTATTTCTTAAACTGCTCCTACTTGACTTTTTGCTGTCGGTCTAGCTCACTTATGAAGAGCTATTCCTCCAAACAGTCCTTGACATCCTGCTCTATTGTCTTTGAGTGGTCCCACATGCAAATTACCAACCCTGTCTGCAAAGGTTTCTAAAGGCACTGAGTGGTGCCTTTAAAAATTTTGGCCTCTGCAAATCCCCACATAGGACCTTCAATGAAGAAGTAATTTTTTCCCACACACCCAAACCATTCACCCCATTGTTTTCCATAGCCTAATTAACCCACTGGTTCATTCAGCAAGCACATACAAAAAGTCTACTCTGCCAAGCACTGTGGTAGAGCAAACAAAGTGGACATGTCCCTTACCCTCAGGGAGCTTACGTGTGTGTGTGTGTGTGTGTGTGTGTGTGTGTGTGTGTGTGTGTAGGGGTAAGTGTCAGAACATAGCAGTGCTCATCAAGAAGGCATATGCCAGGGTAGAAAGTCCAGAAGAGCTTTCTGGAAGAAGTGGCATCTAAATGTAAAATTGGTGAATCAGTCAGGAGTCAACCAAGGAAAGGAGAAGTGCGAATGAGACAGAATGGGTGGAGAATATTCCAAGCCAAGAAAACGACATTTAAAAGTTCATGTATCTTATGTCTGAGAAATAGAGCAACGCCAGTGAATGTGGCACTTACAGCAAGAAGTGAGGAGAGATGGGAGTGTCAGGAGGAAGCTGAGATCATTCAGGGTCTCCATGGCCACAGGAAGCTCATTTGACCCCAGAATAATGGAAAGCCATCAAATCATTTGAGGCTGTGGAGTGATACAGCCAGCTTTGTTTTAGAAACACCCCTGTAGCAGGTCTGTAGTGACTGGGGGAGGCGCCCAATAAGAATAGCTGTGGGGTACTGCAGAAACCCAGAAGGGAATCACACTAGCCAGCACTGGGGGAGTGGCAGGAGACAGGAGCTGCTCTCTAAACAGTGGGGTCAGCAAGCTGACAGAGTGGATATGGGTGTTGGAAGAGAGGGAGGGCTGGAGAGTGGAAATGCTGCTCACTCGCCGAAGAAACCTTTTGAATTCCCTCACCTTTCTACCTCCCTGCATCTTACTCCCATCCTCTTGAACCCTTTATTCTTCCTCCCCTAATAAGGAGTGGGTGTCTCTTCTACTCAAGACCAACCCCCACCACCACCACCACCTGCATTTAGGATACCATCCCTCACTCTTCCATGGGGGATTTAACTTGACTGGTTCTTTTTTGTCTTTTCCATGTCTCTGATTTCACCCTTGCTCCCTGTTCTCCTGGGAAGAATTCTTTTCTGTTTCTATCCTTCTTTAGCCCTGTAACTAAAAGGCTTTCTCCATTTGCTTCACTACCCACGAGAGGCTCTTCTGCATCTAAGCTGTGCTCACTTCATTTGCTCCCACTCCCCTAGTGTTACTCTTCTCCCTGAGAGAAAGTGACCTCTCTGCCAAATCGGGGGGATTTTTTTTGAAAGTCTTCAGCTGCTTGACCTCTTGGCAGGACCTGACATAGCTGAGCTTTCTCTCCTCCCTGAGCTGTTTTTTATTTTGGCTTCTGAGTCACTGCTTTTTTCTCTTAACTTGAAAGGAGAAGCGGTGTGCTTGCCCAGGCTGCTAGGTGATGAGAACACGATAGAATCACAGTTTCTACCCCCAGTGGGGAGACACTTTGGTGGAATGAGAGTCAAAAAGCAGAGATGGCAGTGTGCTGGGATCTGTGCATCACTCACAGAGCTCCTCTGGGCTGGCCTGGGTCACCTTTGAGGTCTTTTGCGTGGCCCCAAATACTGCTGTTCTGGCTTGGATCTGATTATCTCAATGATAAGAGTCTCTGATGATCCATCTCATTATCTGCATGGTTTTGACTGTCATATACAGACTGACCTCTCTCCTGAGCTGTGACCTTTATGAACCTGAGACATAGTTGCTCTTAATATATAGCTCACAGACCCTTTCCCATATACAAACTTGAGCTTATCATTCCTTTCCCAAATCACTGTCTTTGCTCAAACTAGACATCCAGGCATTGGCTGAGATCCTCATTTCTCTATGTACTGTGAGGCCAGGAACTGTTGATTCTGCCTCCCCTCCAGTGGTGTCTGACATCTCATACCATTTCCTCCATCACCTCTGTGCTTGCCCTTATCTCAGAGTCTTTTACTGGACATTCCCAGGCTCCTCCTAATGGGTCTATACTTCCCTTCTTTCTTCCAATCTGTGCCTCTCATTGCAGCAAGAAAGACTTGAATAAAAATGCACATCCAGCCATTTTACTGTGTTTTAGTGTTTCTGTTTCCTTTGCAGGAAACCCCAACTTTTAAATAAGGTTTATGAATCATAATCGGCTCTCCCCACAGCCTCCCTAGCTCATTGCCTGTCCCACTTCTCTAGCGCCCTCACATTTTGAGCTATGTTGAGTTCCTTGCAGTTCCCGGCAGCCAGCGCATCCTTCCAGGCCCTTGGTCCTTTGCATACCCTGCTCTGTGACCTCAAAGGCCCTTCATTCCCTTCTCTTGGTTAAGCCCTTCTCAGGCTCAGACATGAACCAGGAACTCCTCTCATTTCTTGTTGTCATTGCCTTGTCCTTATTCTGTTTCTCCAACAAAGCTAGGAGTCCTGCTGTCAAGGTCGCACATTAAGCATCTTTGTGGCCCACGGTCCCTTACGCAGCTTGACAGTGAACAAACCAATGAATACTTGCTCATGTCCCTCACTCTCTGGCTGTTGGGACGACACCAACAGCACTCTTCTGAGCTGCCCACACCATGGAGGTGTTTTCACATTGTGACTAGGAACCTGTTGACTCTACTTCTTCTCTGCAGTCCCCTTACCTTGCTGGAGACACTTTCTCTACCTCTCCACAACTACCCTTTCTTACCCCAGGCTCTCCTTCCCTGGTCTCATGCCTTCCTCCTGGATTTCTCTTTCCTCTATCCTCTTCCTCTACTTTTCTTCTTTCATTTACACAGCAGATTTCTAAGAAGCATTGGGAGTTAGCAGACACGTGTTCACAGAGACCCTTTTCTGTAAGCTGTCACCTACCTATTAGTTGATTTTTCTCATTCTGTGACAGAATAACATGACAAAAGCAATGGTGTGAAAGGAAGGGCTTATTTTGGCTCACAGTTTGAGGGTCTATCATGGTGTGGTCTATCATGGTGTGGTCTATCATGCTGTGGAAGGCATGACATCAGGAACATGTGTTGGCTGATCACAGCACACCCACCGTCAAGAAGGAGAGGAGAGGAGAAAGGGGAGGGGGAGAGACAGAAACAGACAGATTGGTGCTTCTCTCATTTTCTTATTTTTAGTCGGTCTGGTACTCAAACCTATGGAACAATGACGCCCACCTCAGTTACACCTCTTTGAAAACACCTTTGACTATAGAGCCAGAGGTTTGCTTCCTGATTCCAAATCCAGTCAAGATGGCAATGAAGATTAACTGTCACACCCCTCAGACCACAAGGCACCGAAGACCTTCATCATTTCCTCCGCCCTGTCAGACTCCTTCCCTAGGATGCCACAGGTTGTTTCCTCCTCCAGTGCTCGCCCTGAGCTCAACTCCTGGCATTCCAGCCCCTGCCCCTTTGCATCCTAGGTTCCCCGATTCCTGTATACCCTCCTCCTTGCCCAATTCTGGCCTGTCACTGGCAACAGAAACCATCCTGGACTCTCTCCTCTCTGATGCTGGTACCTGTTAACAGAAGCCTCTCTCAGAAGTTCTGGATGCTAGAGTCTAGCTTCTCGCCAGTGTTCTGTTGCCTGCCCTTTCCTTCTGTTCCACTGTCTACCTGCCCCTGTGTAACTCTCTAAGACCAGAACATTTTCAACTACTGCCACGTGGGAGGGGCTTCCAGTTCCCCATGTCCCTTGGTAAAATACCTTTCTCAAGGACTTGGAGCCTCTCGAGCCTGAGTGAGGACACCCCTTTCTGCTCGCTTAGCACACTGCAAATGCTTGTTCATGTTTCTCTCCCTCCCTCCTCCTCCTACCCCCTCTTTCGTCTCTCTCTGTCTCTGCCTCTGTCCCTCTCTGTCTCTGTCGGTCTGTCTGTCTCTCTTCTCTCTCTCTTTCTCTGTCTGTTTGTGTCTGTCTGTCTGTCAGTCTGTAGGTCTGTCTTTCTCTCTCTCTCTCTCCTTAGTAGGAGAGAGAGAACCTAGAACCTGGCTTCCAGGTCAGGAAGGAAGAAGAGGAGGAACATACTGTATCTCAGTCCTTTTAATGGGTGATTAAGCTTTTTGGAGCTTCATCTCCTCAGGTGAAAATGAGAGTAATGGCATCCCCTTCAAGTTGTTTGGAAGAGTCAGAAAGAAAATTGCTAAGTTTTCACCTACTAACTTAGTTGATTGTATTTCCCTTTTACCATGCTCGTCTTGTAAGTTAATTTTTCATCTAACATCTAAGTTCTCGTTGTGAGCTTCCTTGCCTTCAACCTATCTTCTGAGTTTCTGTCTCCACCTTTCCTGCCATCTTCAACTTCATTAGTCTCCTCCACAACCTGGACTGATTGTCAGAGTCCGGCTTTGGGGGTCAGTTCACAGGTCTCCCTACGGGGACACCACGGACATGAAGACCCAGCATGTCTGAGCCACTGCTCTGTCTCCGCAGTTTAGTGAATTCGGCACACAGTGGACCTTATTTGCTAACTACATCTATTCATGAATCACATCACATGCACGCCCTGTATCTTCTTCCTTCCCCATTTTTTCACTCCTAGAGTCCTTCAGGCTGCCAGGTCCCTTCAGCCCTCTCACCACGTGAGCCCATGCCCACATCCTCTGTACCTGGAGTGTCAGGCAACTTGTTCCTCAGATCTCCTCTTCTGTTGGCCCACTCTGAGCAGTGCCAGACTCTTTCTCCTGGACTTCTGATATTCTTCCCAGCTTTGTGTCTGACCAGCTGCACAAGCCTTTATCTCATCTTTCCAAGCCCTCCACCAAAGAGGCAATTGGGCCAGAAAGAAGCTCTGGTGTCCATTAACCTGATGTCTAGATGTCTCTATGCTCCCATCTCCCACTGTCAGTTTCCTCATCTGTGGAGTAACACTTATCTCGGAGTGTGCATCACACAGCAGCACCAGTGAGCAGCAGCTGAGCCTACATGCTAAGGGCTTTGCTTTTTTCATTTAACTCACATCAGACAACTGAGGTGGGCACTTTGATGCACATTTTACAGAGGAGGGAATGAAAGCTTACAGAGGTTAGCCAGGAGAGATGACTCAAGTGTATCACCTCAGTACTCAGGAGGCTGAGGTAGGATGGTCAGGAGTACAGGGACAACCTGCGCTGCTAGTGAGTTCAAGGACAGCCTGGGCCACAGAAGACCCTCTCTGGAAAACAAAGGAAGAACGGTTACTAAGTAACTTTCTGTTGTGTTGCTGGAGTCTGTGCCCACTCTCCTGCTCTGCTGCCTGTGAGGTGCAGTCTCCCTTGCGGGGATGCAGTGAGCAAGCATTAATGAGTTAATCTAGGCTGCGTCTACTCTGGTTGGTGCCTAGATGTGAGTCAGGGCACTCTCTCTGGTTTCCCCCCGCGGGAGCCTTGCCCCCTTACCACTCTCCTGATGCTGTTCTTTCCAAAACCATCAGTTACCTCCTTATTGCTTCATCCAACAGCTACTTCCCAGCCCATCTTTGCCTCGCTTGAACTTTTGACAGCATTGGTCATAGTTGATCTTTCCCTTAGACTCTTGTCAGCTTTGGGCATGGTTGATAGTTCCCTCCTTTTGAAGTTCCCTCCTTCCCTTCTGAGATGCTGCCTCCAGGAAGAAGAAAGGTGTTAGCTTCCCTTTCTTTGTGACTTTGTTTTTGCAGAGCTTGGGCCTAGATTCTTCTCACTCTCTACACAGATTGGCATCTCCACACCCACATTTTCAGTCACTCTACAATTTGTCTATGTCCATATCTCTCCTGAAGTCCAGGCTTGCAGATTCAATTATGCCTGGGACATCTCTGAATGGATCCCAACAAGTACTCCCCATGTGACTTCTTCAGTGTCCCAATAGCACCACCTTGATATCCAGGTCAGAACCTGGGAGAGTGCTGAGCTTCTTCATTCCTTCACCCTTCCTGCAGAATCCTCAGCCACGTCCTGTCCACCCCACCACCCCCGTCTTCCACATCCACATCCTTTCCACATCCCCACCACTAACCAGCATTGTTACAGACCCCTCATGCCTGCTCTCCCTCCTTCTCCAGGTCCACTGCTTTCACCATCCTGCTGGGGTCCTCAGCTTCCCTGCCACTTCTTCCTGTTTTTTCTCTTCTCTCTAAGTTGCAGGCAGCGTGGAGTGAGATCAGATTAGGGGGACATTAACTCAGGAAAATTGTTTCACTCTGAGCCTCCATTTCCTCGCTGGGAACTGGAAGCCGGGATTCCTTCCTCACAGGGTTGTTGTGATGATTAAATGAGATACTGTCTGTGAACTGCCTGGCACAGGGCCCAGCACAAAGGGAAAGCTCAGAAACAGACCACTTTCTGCTTTTCTCTCTCCTCAGCTTCTCCTTGGAGTGCCTCCTGGGAACACATCCTTGGTAGGACAGACCAGGCTTTGGCAGTGCCCTGGCCACCGCCTGCGGGTGGGAGCTGGGGGTTGTCTTGTGGACATCCAGAAAGCTACTCTAACATCCTTCTTCTCCTCCCACCACTTCTCTCCCCCTCCCCTTTCTCCAGCTTTGGTTCCTGCTCTTCCCCCAAAAGCCCCCCCCATCTGGCTGTTCCTGCCTCCACTCACTCCTTCCTCTGCTGTAGTACTTGCTCTCCATCAGGCTTGCTTTCTCCACCCTTGCTTCCTTCTTTCTTTATGCCTAGCCCTGGACCCAAATCTCCCTGTGCTTACTGAGGCTAGTCTCTTATTCTTCCACTTCTAGCTCAGCTGCTGTTTATAGCCCCCCTCCTCACCACTGTTGTCTTTCTGGTCCTGCCCCTCGCTGGCCCTGGGACAGGAAGTTGAGGGAGGAGGCCTAGGCGGTGCCAGCTCCCCTAGCATGCTTCCCCTTCTGTACCTCTGGGCCACTCCTGCACTTCCTCCTGGAGAGATTCTTCCTTCCCTTGTGCTCCCTCTGGTCCTCCCCACAGCCCACCTTTCTTTCCTCTCCCATGTTTCTAGCTGCTCCCAGGCCCCGGTAGACACACAAGCTGGGGACAGGAGAGGGGCTCCGTTAGCTAGAGGGGGAATTGACATCACGTTTCAGGCCCCAATGAACAGTCTTGCCCCTCCCCCTCTTAATGAGAACCAGCTGTGGTTCCAGAGGCCCAGATGTGAGGCTAGAGGGGGAGAGCGGGATGGAGTCAGAACCAAGTAACAGGGCTGAGGACAAAGTGAGGGCATGTGGTGAGGCAGCACTGGGTGGAAGGAGAAATGTGACAGGAGGCAGGACAGATTGGTGAAAGAGGCAGAAGAGCAAGGTGGATGGGGCAGACCTGGAAAGGAAAGAAAGGAGAAGCAGGAGGAGGAGCGTGTGTTGGGGAAGAGACAGTGAGCTACACTGGACAGATGGGAGGCATGGTGCTGGAAAGAGGCCGGAGAGAGGACGAGACAGTCTCGGGAGAGAGTCTGGAGTTCGAGTTTGGAACTGGAAGCTGTGGAGCAGGAAGTGATGAGGCATAGTCCAGACAGAGGCCCCAGGGACCTGGAGGTCACAGCTGCAGCCGCAGAGCTGACCACGAGTGCCCCGGCAGCATGTGTGAGAGCATGCCTGCGTGTGGGTGGGTCTGCAAGTGTGTGTGCGCGTGCCTGCCTTGTCAGTCTGTATGAAGTACACAGTGGGCTTGCCTGGGCAGGGAAGGATATGTGTGTGAGTGTGCCTGTGTGTGTATTGAGGATGTGTACATGTCTTTCTGTGTGAGATCCATAGAAAGACAGCTTTCTCCATGTATGGGAGCTATCTATGTCTGCACTGACACACCAACACGTGTAAAAATGGGCTTCTGAATACATGTGATGATGGGTGTCTGTATGGAACCTGGTTGGTTGTGTGATAAAGCCAGTCTTTGTGTACATGCGCACACCGAATGTGTATCTGCACATGAGCAGCTTAGCTGTGGAAAGGTCTGAGTGAGCTTGGCTATCAGTGTCTGGAGGCCTGTCCTCTGTGTGAGCTTTTGTGTGTTCAGCGTAGAGTGTCCTGGGGAGTGAGCGTGGCCAGAGGCTTATGCTAGGCTAAGAGGAGGTTATATCTTTAAAGAAGGGGCTGCTTGTACACAGGGGATCTACCTGGGCCTGGATCCTTCCCCTGCAAGGCTAGTTTATCCAGACTTTTATCTCCTGCTCAGAAAAGTTGTTGATTGTGTACTGTGGCCATATTCCACATAAACGTGAGTGAGAAAAACCTTTAGTCGCTTGTACAAAATGGGTAAAAAGACAAATAATTTCAAAGTCATGGTGATAAGAACATGGACCTTAGTGTGCATGACCTTCTCGTGCCAAGAACTACTTGCCGCTTCCTCTCCAATGACAGATGAAATTTCACCAGTCTCTGTGCTTAGATCCAACCAGTTCACAGATTAGGAAAATTAACATTTAGACTGGATTCAAGGTCTTGCTCTTTTGAAAAACTGTGTGTGTGTGTGTGGTGTATGTGCACATGTGTGTACAGGCACATGTGCCTTTGTAGCTCTACCACTCTTCCTCTTGTTCTTTTGAGACAGGGTCGCTCACTGGAGCTAGAGCTAGGTCATTGGCCAGCAAGCCCCACGGGTCCTCTTGTCTCTGCTTCCCGTGGTGCAGGACTTATAGGCACGAGTGTAGATTCTCAAGCTTTTTTTGTGGCTCTGAAATCCGAACTCAGTTTCTCATGCTTGTGCAATGCTTGTACCACAAGCATTTACACACTGAACCATCTCTACAGCCCACGCTTGCTTTTTATTGCCTTATGAAGATGGGACAGATAGGACTTGCAAATGTAAGTTTAGGTCACAAACACACTTATCTTCAGGATTAGGAAATCCTAGAGGACAGCAAATCCATAAAGACTGAAGAACACACTTCTTTAACCACATTACTGACCATGGGACTCCAGAGTCATGCGTTCATATGCTCACATATGTCATCTGAGTCCACACAGCTATCGGCCTTTCTCTGAGTGTGTGTATGAGTGTGGTGACGTGGAAGCACGAGGACCTGACGACTCCTTCAGCACCGATTGCTCATGCTCTATCTCTACTAACCCTGAAAAACCAGAGATGAGAGCTGCCCACCCTGCAGTGCCTCCAGTCGGTGCAGGCGCACACACACGAGCACATCAAGATTGTTGGGCAACTTAATGTCTGTGATAGAAGCCCCGTAGAGTACAAGGCTGCATGGAGCACTGTGTGGTGTGGGCACGTTAGAGGAGAAGCCACAGAGAACAATAAGTTTAAACTGGATCTTGACATTGTAAGAAGATATGGATCCATGGGCAAGATTTTTAGAAGGTATCTTGGGATGAGAGAATACCACATACAAAGCGAGAAAAGAACTGAGGAGCATATTAACATAAACAAAGTTTGGGAATGCAAAGCATGGTGGGAGACACCACAGGTAGGGAACCTAAAAGAGATTGGCCAAGCTCAGGCTGCAAAGACACTAGTGAAAAGTGGACTTTATGATGTGGGTCAGAAACTCCATGCCTAGAGCAAGGGCCCTTTGAAACTCCAACCACAGGCCCATGCATATGTGTGTCTGCATCTCTTTTGATGTACAGGGGCAGCAGTTTTCTGCTGTCAGGAGTGTCAGAACCCTCTACAGACATGGTTAGGTAAGTGTATGTATCTTTCTGGTGAGGTGAAGACAGATCAGAAAGAGGACCCAAGTCAGAAGCACGGAGATCAGAAAGGAACGTCTGCCAAAATGGAAAGGAGAAATGACAGTGCATAAGCTGAAGGTGGCAGTGGTGTGGAAAGGCTAGAACCGAGATGTGGCTGCGGGAAGTGGCCAGGTTTAATAACAAATAGAAATTGAGACCGAAGAAAAGCAAAGACAACAAAGCAACCCAAAGAGAGCTTCTGGCTTTGGGGCATGGATAGATAATATTGCTGTTCACAGAAGAGAAAATAGAGGAGAAAAATCAGATTGAGGTGATGGCTAGGGATATGGCAAGTTCAGTGTATCCAGAACTGGGGATTGAGAAATCACTGACAAATAGATTAGACTTTAAAATAAAGTGATCGATACACTTGAATCAAAAGCATAGGAGTGGGAAAAGCTGCCAGTCAGACCATGAAGATGGCAAAAGTGCCTGAAAGGTACTGATTTTGAAGGACTGGACAGAGGAGAGAAGCTTGTGAGGGAGCCTGAGGAGCATGAAACAGCCTTCCCTCCTGCAGCTGCCTCCTCTCAGCCTCTGCTTCACCTTGCCAGTCACCAAAAAGCTTCCTTCTTGAACTTTGGCCATGTTTGAAACCCTCATTTCCTTACAGGGTTCCTAGAGGTACCTCCCACCTCTGGTTTTATTTTTCATTGTCTGACACCTAAGGACATTTTGTCCAAGTGGTCATTTCTGCCAGAAAGTTGCCCATCATCCTTAATATCTCCATTCCCTCTTCCCTTGCCTTTAGTACTGGTGGAAGAAAGGATTGGCAAGTCAAGCATGCTTACCATATACATAGATAGTGAGACCAGAAAAGGGGTATTTGTCCTGGGTGCAAAATAAAAAAAAAGAGAAGAAAAGGTCAGTCGCTTTAAGTTTGGAAACAGAAAAAAAAAAGTTTGTAGGCATTCAGTCCTGAAAAATAGGAGACTAATCTGCTTAGAGATGAAGTTCGCGGCTTCGGGGAATCCCGAAGGGCAGATCCCCAGGAAGGGGTAGAAATAGATGTTAGACGCGCTGCAGCTCAACCCCCTGCTGTTGCCGACTTGTCTGAGCTTTGGTGTGGTCTGATTCGCAGTCTCTCTGGCCTCTTAACCCTTCCCCACCATGACCCTTCCCTCTGCTTTTCTCTTAGGTCAGGGAGCCTGAAGCAGCGAGAGCCCAAGTTGGATCTGATCCAAACGCTGACATCAAGCTGGGCTAGGAGTCTGTCTGGAGCTTTGGCCGGACTTCTCCTGCCATGAATAAGGAGCTGGGTGCTGCACTCTTCTGCCCTGACATGAAGAGCTTCAGGACTCTCCTCCTGCTGCCGCTGCTGGTGCTGCTGGGGGCTAGAGTGCCAGGCACCTGGGGTCAAGCTGGGAGCCTGGACCTGCAGATAGATGAGGAACAACCGGCAGGCACGCTGATTGGAGACATCAGTGCAGGGCTTCCACCGGGCACAGCACCTCCTCCCATGTACTTCATCTCTGCCCAGGAGGGCAGTGGCGTAGGCACGGACCTCGCTATTGACGAACACAGTGGGGTGGTCCGGACAGCCCGTGTGCTGGACCGTGAGCGGAGAGACCGCTACCGCTTCACAGCAGTCACTCCTGATGGCGCCACCGTGGAAGTGACAGTGAGAGTGGCTGACATCAACGACCATGCTCCGGCTTTCCCTCAGCCTCGGGCCGCCCTGCAGATACCTGAACACACAGCCCTTGGCACCCGCTACCCCCTGGAGCCGGCTCGTGATGCGGACGCTGGCCGCCTAGGCACCCAGGGCTATGCACTATCTGGTGACGGGGCTGGAGAGACCTTCCGGCTGGAGATGCGTCCTGGCCCTGACGGAGCTCCGGTGCCCGAGCTGGTAGTTGCTGGGGAACTGGACCGGGAGAACCGCTCACAGTACATGTTGCAGCTGGAGGCCTACGATGGTGGCTCGCCCCCACGGAGAGCCCAGGCCCTGCTGGATGTGGCACTGCTGGACATCAATGACCATGCCCCAGCTTTCAACCAAAGCCGATACCACGCTGCGGTGTCTGAGAGTCTGGCCCCTGGCAGTCCTGTCTTGCAAGTGTTCGCATCCGATGCTGATGCTGGCGCCAACGGAGCTGTGACTTACGAGATCAACAGGAGACAGAGTGAAGGTGATGGGCCCTTCTCCATTGATGCACACACCGGGCTTCTGCGGCTGGAGCGCCCCCTGGACTTTGAACAGAGGCGAGTTCATGAACTGGTGGTGCAGGCACGGGACGGTGGGGCCCACCCAGAGCTGGGGTCAGCTTTTGTGACAGTGCATGTGCGAGACGCCAATGACAACCAGCCTTCCATGACTGTGATCTTCCTGAGTGCTGACGGCTCCCCCCGAGTGTCTGAGGCTGCCCCGCCTGGACAGCTGGTTGCTCGGATCTCTGTGTCAGATCCAGATGATGGTGACTTCGCCCACGTCAATGTGTCCCTGGAGGGTGGAGAGGGCCACTTTGCCCTGAGTACCCAAGACAGTGTCATCTACCTGGTGTGTGTGGCTCGGAGGCTGGATCGGGAGGAGAGGGACGTTTATAATCTACGAGTTACGGCCACAGACTCAGGCTCACCCCCACTGCGGGCTGAAGCTGCCTTTGTGCTGCACGTCACTGATGTCAATGACAATGCACCTGTTTTTGACCGCCAGCTCTACCGACCCGAACCTCTGCCTGAAGTTGCATTGCCTGGCAGCTTTGTGGCACGGGTGACTGCCCGGGACCCTGACCAAGGCACCAATGGTCAGGTCACCTATAGTCTGGCTCCTGGCTCTCACACTCACTGGTTCTCCATTGATCCCACCTCAGGTATCATCACCACAGCTGCCACACTGGACTATGAGCTAGAACCTCAGCCACAGCTTATTGTGGTGGCCACAGACGGGGGCCTGCCCCCTTTAGTGTCCTCTGCCACAGTTAGTGTGGCCTTACAAGATGTGAATGACAACGAGCCCCAGTTCCAGAAGACTTTCTACAATGCCTCACTGCCTGAAGGTACCCAGCCTGGAACCTGTTTCCTGCAGGTGAGTAGGCCCTGCCCACAACACTGTGGGCCGCACTAGGTCTGAGGGCTGCAGAGGACCCCAGAGCAGGAGCCTAGCTTTGCAGGTGTTGATAGTGACTTAAGCCAGAGGGTTTGGTTCTGTTCTCTGAGCTCCATTGTCTGTGCAGATGGTGTAATGAGAAGATGGGAGCAGGGTGCAAGAGGTGAGACCAGTAATCTCGGCAGGTGAGGAAACTAAGATGGCATATGGAAGAAAAGTGTTGTGTAGTGTCTGGAAACAAAAGAAAAGGTCTGCAAAGTCTCTAAGCTGCAGAGATGGCTCTGTATGGCTCCTGTTTCACAAGGAATAGGCTGGCATTTACGGGGCCCTCTGTGCTTAGTCCAGTGTTAGTCTCTGCTAGGAGAAACCTCCATCCATTCCCTTGGGTAGGAGCCTTGATGTCACACATGGACTCAAGGACAAGGACGAGAGATCATAAGAACAATCTAGTAAGATTCTAATGTGCAGAGAGGGAGGACCTCTCAGGGGAAGAGGCTAGGATGGGGGGGGCATGAACCTAAGGATGCAGCCTGAGGCCATATTGCAGAAATATTTGGCCACCATGTGGTAGGACTTTGCTTAGAAAACAAAGGAGGTCATTGAACTTTGAGTCAGGAAGGGCATGATTAGATTGTTTGCTTCTTGTTTTAAAGTAGCTAACTGGCTTTAAGGGTGAAGGATAGATGGATCAATGCATGAGTGTTAAATCATTCCTGGGCTCTGTAAGCCCAGCAATGTGCTCAGAGAAAAGAACAAGGAAAAGAGATATTCCTTCTCTCAGGCAGGACCCAGCCTCGATAGGGACATACAGCAATAACTAAAGCTGTGGAGGGTGGCACATGAAATGCTTCAGAAGCCCAGAGGAAGGGCGCAGAACTCAGCTTTGCTAAACGAATACTTTATGATGTGTGAACAGAGACACCTGGGCTACAAGAGCGCTGTTGAATCAACACCATGATGTTAGGACTACATGGGTTGGTCTCGGTTACATAGACGAAAATGAGTTGCGGGAGAGAAGACGAAACAGTCCATGGGCTAGACCTCAGTCTCTGACTTTTCTCAAAACTCAAGGGAAGACAAACCTGTCTTTTGGGAAGATGGCTTTGGTGACACCATGAAGTATAGCTGTGAGAGAGAATACTGAGGGCAGGAAGGTCCCTTAGGAGATGGGCTTGATGTATGGCCAACCACTAAGTATCTTCTCAGGGGCTCCCTGAGGGCCGGGACCTCCAGGCTAGGGCCTGGGTCTGGCTGCTCTCTTGCCTTCTGGCCAGATTCTGGATGTTCGCTGCTCGCTGCTGTCTGGCTGCCACCACCCACTCTCACATGTGTGTTCTCTCTCGGCCAAGGCCAGTGGATTATTGCTTCCAAACTTTTCTTCTCCCGGCTAGCTCCTAGAGCACAAGGTCAGCTCTCCAGGTTGTTTCCTGCAGTCTTCGCTGTTAGAAGGAAAGATAAAAAGGACCACTGGGAGTTCATAACTGCTACGAAGTCCTACCATTTGATTTATTCAAGGTACACTTATTAAACCTCCACCACCCATGCCACCGCTGTATTAGGGATACAAACTGTAGTAATGAATAAACCCAGATTGAATAAACCTTAACCTGCAAATAAATGACTTTTGTAATAAGAAAACTTTCATGATGGAGTCAGGGGCACTATGGAAGTTTTCCCAAAGCACGGGGACTTTTGAGTTGAGGCCTAAAGAATAAGAGAGAGTTTACGGGGTGATCAGACGGGCGAAGGGTTCCAAGCTAAGTGACTCATGTAGAGAAGCGAAGGAACCTGCCTTGTTTAAGGGGCTCCAAGAGTTCAGTTTTGCTGGAACTTGAGATGTGAGTTGAGAAGCCGTGACTGTGCCAGAGGCCAGCCAGTGAAGAGCCCACACCAAGCCAAGGAATTAGTTTTTCCTATATAAAACATTGAAGCTTTGGCTTATTTATTTTTATTTTATGGAAATTGGTGTTTTTCCCGCATGTATGTCTGTGTGAGGGTGTTGGATGCTCTGTAGCTAGAGTCAGAGACAGTTGTGAGCTGCCATGTGGGTGCTGGGATTTGAACCCAGGTCCTCCAGAAGAACAGGCAGTTCTGCCTACCAGAGGACACATTTAGGAATAGTTAGACTTTTTGTGTTGTTATAAGTGATGAGATACTCCGAGGATCCAGTGAGGCCCAAGATGCTGTTAATCATGATATAATGCACACAATAGCCTCCAGAGTTTAAACAACAACAACAACAACCTGGCCTAGAATGTCAGAGTATCAAGAGTGAGAACTCTTAATGTAGAGTATGGGTTGGAGCGTCAGACACCTATAAGAAGGGAATTAGAAGAGTCCAAGGGAAAGCTGGCTCAGACAGAGAGACACAGTCAATATAGGGGTGGTAATGACGGCTTGTTGAATCCCTGGCTGAGTGATATACCAGGCAAGGGAAAGGGAAGAACTGACTTCTGGCTTGAGCGAGCGGATGAGAGAGTCAGCAGGTTTGAAAGGATCATGGGTTTATTGTTGGACAGTTTAGATTTAAGGTCACCGTGGGACATCCAGGTGGAGATGTTGAACAGACATCTGGATGTCCAAGTTTCCAGCCTAGGGGAATTGTCCCCTAAGCCTAAAGCATATTAGAGATGGTGATGGTTCCTGAGCCTGGGAAAGTGAAAGAGGCCTGCAGGATGAAAAAAAAAAAGGCCAAGGAAAGAGTCCAGGGAACAGCATGAATAAAAGCAGCCGGAGTACAGTAAGTGGAGAAGGTCCCGGAGTGAGGATGAGCCAGGAGGAGAAGCAGATTACTATAGTAGCAAGAAATCAGAACAGGAGGTGCACATAGCAAGGCTGTCAGCGTGGGAAGATACGGTAAGTTTAGAGTCTGGTAAGGATGTTAGAGTTCATAGAAAAGGTCTCTTTTTGGTCCTTGAAGTGGTGCTTCTGATGAGAGCAGATAAGAGGAGAAGCGATGAGGACCCTAATAGCACTGAGGCAGTGAGAACCCACTGAGAACAGCCTGCATTTACAGAGAAGCCTCTGAGCAGGGGTCAGGAAATTTGCTTCTGCCTTGGTCAGTTCCAGTCAATGGCCCCTGCACCTTTTGGGGGTCACTTCCTGACAGCATCCTCCGACCGCTGTTTATTGCTTTCTTCCTGCAGCAGACACAGAAACAGCTCCTGAAGGCAGCTGCAGCTGTGCTGCTGTGTATGGGGATGGCTGCAGAGGGGAAGTCCGTCTCCTGGGATATCCGGGCCCACAGCCACCGTAAGGAGCTAGAGCAGGAGCTGTTTCCAGGGTTCAGCCATGGCAGGGTCTTAATGTCTCTCAGGAGGATAAACAATGGCACAGATCATTTCTGTCAAGGGCCTGGGCAACAATCAGAAATCCTGGCCAGCTTTCTTTCTGAGCACATTTTCTGGCTGAGAAGGGGAACTCTGCAGCTTCCTCTTGCAGCATATCATGACCCCAAGGTCTCTCTACCCACAAAGAACACTTTGTCACAGCCTGCAGCAGCCAGCCACCAGCTCAACCCACTGTGGAGGGCCTAGTGTGCACCCAATGTGTAAAACTTAGCGTGAAAGAAGGTTTTGTCACAAAGCAGGGTGGTTGGATGCCTATTCACTCGATGTACAAATACGCACAGCACATGTGCTCTTTACCTGGCCCTGTCCTTAGCTAAAGTGCATGAGCCACATCCAGAAATCATGGAGCGGATTCAACAGTGTAATGAACACCCTCAGCAAAGACTAGTCTCACCAGCTGGGGTTGATTGGTGGCACACTTGTAATCCTAGCATTTGGGTAGTGAGCAGGAGGATTTTAAGGCCAGTCTGGGCTGCGTAGTGAGATCCCCATCAACAAAGCAACACTCCCTGCACACAAGATTAGGCTTAAAAGTATCAATCTTAGTAACTATTCGTCAGCCAGTTCTCTGAGGTGAGCAGGAGACTTGATGAGGAGAGTAGATTCCTCTAGATTAGAGGTTGCAGCTCTTGGTGCTCTCCCTTGTACTTGGTGCTTGTTATATGCAGATGCATTACTCTCTGCAAAATTCATTTGTAATCCAGACACATGCAGAGATGAGTAGCTTAATATGTCAGTTCCCAGCTTGAGATTGAGACAGGTGACATTTTGCTTCTTGTCTCAGCTCCCGTCCTGTGATCAAGTGAACTTTCTGAGTTCTATTTTGGTGACACTTTTTGTTGAATGTTTGTGCTTTTTGTTAGTGATTTTGTTGTTTAAAAACAGTCCCCAAGTAGAACAGAAGAGTTCCACCTAGTGCAGTAGAAGGCTGTGACGTGCCTTTTAGAATGAAATGCATGCATTAACTTTGGTCAGACATGAGTTATAGTATCTAAATGTAGCATGGCTGCGTCTTTATTGTGTCCGTGAAGGCAATGTTAATGAATCAGCACTATATATCAGAGTGCCTTCGAACACACATCAAACAAGGCTGATGGCTGCAGCGGTGCTGCCGCCCACAGGGACCCATGCAGAAGAAAGTCTGTCTCCTGGGATATCTGGGCCCACGGCCACAGTAAAGAGCTGTTTCCAAGGTTCAGCCTTGGCAGGGTCTTATTTGCCATTTAACAAAAAAACAATTGTAACCAGAGCCTCCCAAGAACCTAAGTGGTGGGATCTGGCCTGGGGTTTGGGTTTTGGTCTGTGTTCTAGTCCTCTGTGTGTCCACCATGCAGGGTCCTTGGGCACCAGCTTTATGACCTCTTTAGCTCTGGCTTTTCTGACTAGCGAAAGGAGGCATCGCTTACTCCAGCCTCTCCCCAGGTGACAGCCACAGATGCAGACAGTGGCCCATTTGGCCTCCTGTCCTATTCCTTGGGTGCTGGCCTTGGAGCTTCCGGATCTCCCCCATTCCGCATTGATGCCCACAGTGGAGATGTGTGTACCACCCGCACTCTGGACCACGACCAGGGACCTTCTAGCTTTGACTTCACGGTGACAGCTGTCGATGGGGTAAGTAAACAGACCTTGGTCAGGGAGATTGGGGTGAGTTCTCATCAGGGCTAGACAAGACCTACCGACTGATGACTACTGTCCCACCAGGGAGGCCTCAAGTCCATGGTGTATGTGAAGGTGTTTGTGGCTGACGAGAATGACAACCCACCTCAGTTTTATCCTCGGGAGTACGCTGCCAGTTTGAGTGCTCAGAGTGCTCCAGGCACAGCTGTGCTGAGGGTCCATGCCCACGACCCTGACCAGGGACTGCATGGGCGACTCTCCTACCACATCCTGGCTGGCAACAGTCCCCCACTCTTTGCATTGGATGCACAGTCAGGTGAGGCTCCTCCCACTCCCATCACCAGGGTCTCAGCTGCCTCTCCCCGCCTGCCTAAACGATACATAGCCTCCTCTTTACAGGACTTTCCCCCTATTCTTTCCCTCATCTACTCTTGCCTCTCTTCCTTGTCCAGGGCTGTTGACCGTAGCCTGGCCGTTGGCCAGACGGGCTAATTCTGTGGTGCAGCTGGAGATTGGGGCTCAGGATGGAGGTGGCCTGCAAGCGGAACCCACTGCCCGAGTCAACATCAGCGTTGTGCCCGGAACTCCCGCACCACCTATATTTGAGCAACTACAGTATGTTTTCTCAGTGCCAGAGGATGTGGCGCCAGGCACCAGTGTGGGCATAGTCCAGGCACACAACCCACCAGGTATCAGATATCCCAGTGCAGTCTTCCAGTGCCATCTCAGGGTGACCCTAGAGCAGCACACCGCGGGGAGCTCTAGTACAAAACTGTGTGGCCCACGAATACCACCCCAATGCCAACCAATTTCCCTGCCAACGCCTGCCCATTACTCTGTGAAGCATAAATATGGGAACTGCCCTTCTTGGGATTAATAGATGATTCCTACCTATTTCCTAATGTCTCTCTTTCTCCCTAGGTCGCTTAGGGCCTGTGACCCTCACCCTATCAGGTGGGGACCCCCGAGGGCTCTTCTCCCTAGAATCATCCTCAGGACTATTGAAAACACTCCGCCCTCTGGACAGGGAGCTTCTGGGACCTGTCCTAGAGCTAGAAGTTCGAGCAGGCAGCGGAATCCCCCCAGCTTTTGCTGCGGCTCGCGTCCGGGTACTGCTGGATGATGTGAATGACAACTCTCCTGCCTTCCCCGCACCTGAAGACACCGTGCTGCTGCCACAAAACACTGCTCCAGGGACTCCCATCTACACACTGCGTGCTCTAGACCCCGACTCTGGAGCTAACAGTCGAGTCACCTTTAGTCTACTTGCCGGGGGTGATGGATCATTCACCGTGGACCCTACCACAGGCCACGTACGGCTTCTGGGACCTCTGGGGCCTCCGGGGGGACCAGCCCATGAGTTGGAGGTGGAGGCCCGGGATGGAGGTTCCCCACCACGCACCAGCCGCTTTCGACTTCGTGTGGTGATTCAGGACTTAGGAATCCACGGGCTGGCCCCACGATTTGACAGCCCTACCTACCGTGTGGACTTACCCTCAGGCACTACCACTGGAACTCAGATCTTGCAAGTGCAGGCCCAGGCACCAGATGGGAGCCCTGTCACTTACCATCTTGCAGCAGATGGAGCCAGTAACTCCTTTGGCCTGGAGCCACAGACTGGGTGGCTGTGGGTACGGGCAGCACTAGACCGTGAGTCCCAGGAGTTATACACATTGAAGGTGTTGGCTGTATCCGGTTCTAAAGCTGAATTGGGGCAACAGACAGGCACAGCCACTGTGAGGGTCATCATCCTCAACCAAAATGACCACAGTCCTCGCCTGTCCGAAGAGCCCACCTTCCTGGCTGTAGCCGAGAATCAACCCCCAGGGACCAGTGTGGGCCGAGTCTTTGCAACTGACAGAGACTCGGGACCTAACGGGCGCCTGACCTACAGCCTCCGACAGCTGTCGGAAGACAGCAAGGCCTTCCGCATCCACCCCCAGACTGGTAAGCATGAGACCTCACAGCCTCATCTCCAGACTGGCAAGTACCCAGACAGGATCCCCAGCCCAGATCTTGGCTGTGAGGATCAGGATTCAGCCTGGAGGTTAGCCCGGGTACCTGCCCGCATTTCCCTCCCAGCCATGGCTTATCTGTAGTCCCCTGGCTGTGCATACTTAAACATCCATCACAATCTCCATCCTCACTTCCAGGGGAAGTGACTACACTCCAAACCCTGGACCGGGAGCAGCAGAGCAGCTTCCAGCTCCTGGTGCAAGTGCAGGATGGGGGCAGTCCACCTCGCAGTGCCACGGGCACTGTGCACGTGGCAGTGCTCGACCTCAATGACAACAGCCCCACCTTCCTGCAGGCGTCGGGGGCTGCTGGTGGGGGCCTCCCAGTACAGGTAGGTAAGGCACCTGGACCGTGCTCTGAAGAGCTAAAGAGGATGGGAGGCTCTTTCCGTCAAGCTATGTAAGGCACCAGGGTCGTGTCCTGAAGAGCTGTAGAGAGATGGGGAGGGTCTCCCCGTTAAGCTGTGGCCTCTCGGTAAGAGGGACCACCTCCTGGAACAGGTATAAGACAAAAGGAAAAAGTGTACCTATATACAGGAGAATGAAAGCCAACCCTGGGTTATTCCACAGGTACCAGACCGTGTGCCTCCAGGAACTCTGGTGACAACTCTGCAGGCCAAAGATCCAGATGAAGGGGAGAATGGAACCATCCTATACACCCTAACTGGTATGGGGGGCAGGGAGGAGGGAGCCTGGGAATGGTCTCGGGGCATGCCTCGCTGACTGCCAAAACCTCATCCTTCCTCTGCTTGTCCCCAGGTCCTGGCTCAGAGCTCTTCTCCCTGCACCCTCACACTGGGGAGCTGCACACTGCGGCACCCCTGATTAGAGCAGAGCGGCCTCACTATGTGCTAACTCTTGGAGCTCATGACCAGGGCAGCCCGCCTCGAAGCGCCAGCCTCCAGCTGCTCGTGCAGGTAGGGGCTGGCTGCCTCTCTTAAAGTCCTTCGGTCTGGCCACCTTCCTGTAGATGCACAGTTTTGAGATCCTTGTTCTCTCTTTGTCAGTCTGCTCTGAACACCCTTCCCTACTACCCACGAAGCCTTACAGGGTTCCTTCTGATTCAGTTTTCCCGCTCCATCTGCAATAGGTGCTTCCCTCGACTCGCATGGTGGAATCACCAGAGCTCACAGAACCTGACTTGGCGGCAACGGTGCCTGTAGTGCTGACGGTGACAGCAGCTGAGAGCCTTCGACCAGGATCCCTGTTGGGTTCCGTGGCGCCGCAGGAGCAAGCTAGTGTGGGCGCACTCACCTACACTCTGGTGGGTGGCGCCGACCCCGAGGGCACCTTCGCGCTGGACTCGGCCTCAGGTCGCCTGTACCTGGCCCGTCCCTTGGACTTCGAGGCAGGGCCAGCCTGGCGCGCGCTTACGGTGCGCGCCGAGGGGCCCGGAGGCGCCGGCGCGCGGCTCTTGAGAGTGCAGGTGCGCGTGCAGGACGAGAACGAGCACGCGCCCACCTTCTCGCGCGACCCCTTGGCCCTGGCGCTACCCGAGAACCCCGAGCCCGGCGCCACGCTGTACACTTTTCGCGCATCGGACGCCGATGGCCCAGGTCCCAACAGCGACGTGCGATACCGCCTGCTGAGGCAGGAGCCCCCGGTGCCCGCCCTGCGCTTGGACTCGCGCACCGGGGCGCTCAGCGCTCCCCGTGGCCTGGATCGGGAGACCACACCCGCGCTGTTGCTGCTCGTAGAAGCCACCGACCGGCCGGGCAATGCCAGCCGCCGCCGGGCAGCGCGCGTCTCGGCGCGCGTCTTTGTCACGGATGAAAACGACAACTCCCCGGTCTTCGCCTCCCCCTCCCGGGTGCGCCTCCCGGAAGATCAGCCGCCCGGGCCCGCGGCGCTACACGTAGTGGCTCGGGATGCAGACCTGGGGGAGGCTGCCCGAGTCTCCTATCGCCTCGCGGCTGGAGGGGACGGCCACTTCCGCCTACACGCGACCACTGGTGAGAGTTGGGCCCGGGATGGGAGCGACGGTGCTGAAGGGCAAGGAAGGCTAAGTTGTCCACCAACCGCTTTACTGCTGCCTAGGAGCGCTGTCCGTGGTGCGGCCTCTGGACCGGGAACAGCGAGCCGAGCATGTGCTGACAGTGGTGGCCCTGGACCACGGCTCCCCGCCACGTTCATCCACTCAGCTCCTCACTGTCAGTGTTGTTGACGTCAACGACGAGGCACCCGCTTTCCCTCAGCAGGAGTACAGCGTCCTCCTTCGTGAAAACAGTCCACCTGGTACCTCTCTGCTCACTCTGAAGGCAACTGACCCTGACCTTGGTAAGACCTGTGGGAGTGAATTGTGGGAGGGATGGAGCAAGGGAATAAAAAAGTATCCTTACCCTCTGATCATCCTCCATGCTGCCTCTCCTCAGGGGCCAACGGACAAGTGACTTATGGGGGTGTCTCTGGGGAAAGCTTCTCTCTGGACCCGAACACTGGAGTTCTCACGACTCTGAGGGCCCTGGATCGGGAGGAGCAGGAGGAGATCAATTTGACAGGTACAGTAACAGGACCTCCAGAAGCTCGAGGTGTTGTACAGGACAGAGCTCCTGCTGCATTTTGAGAGCGTCAAGGTGGCTGTGGGAACTAGCGTCTAGCCTGCCAACCCTAATTCTCCAGGCACACCGTCCCCACCGGGCCCTCTGCACCCTGGCTTACACCACAGCCACGTGGCAGGGGAGCATATTGCTATTAGCTGAGAGGTGAAGTGACTTGCTCAAACTAACAGGGCTTTGAAGTGGCAGGGCTGGGAGTTGAGTCCAGGCTTTGGTACCTAATTTATTGTCTTTTCTGTCACATCACCACTAACGGAAGCTGTATCTTGCATGTAGTCTGCATGGAAGGTAGAAAGGAAAAGAGCTTTTCTGTGTTATGTATGTATGTGTCATATATGCCCTTGTGTGTTATGTATGCCCGTGTGTTATACATGTCCACATGTGTTATGTCTGCCCTTGTGTGTTATAGATGCCCATGTGTGTGCCCCTGGGGTGTGCTATGAGATAAACATTTTCTGTTTTATACATGTATCTGGTGAACATGTGTGAACACTGGGGTATGGGTTTCTCCATGGCACGGGGCAGGGTAGACCTTGCTGATTTTGTCTCCCCACAGTGTATGCCCGGGACAGGGGCTCGCCACCTCTGTTAACTCATGTTGTAGTTCGAGTGACTGTGGAAGATGAGAATGACCATACTCCAACCTTTGGGAACACCCACCTCTCCCTGGAAGTGCCTGAGGGCCAGGATCCCCAAACCCTCACCACACTGCGGGCCTCTGATCCAGATGGGGGACTCAATGGACAACTACAGTACCGCATCTTGGGTGAGAGGCGTCCAGTCCCACGAGGCTAGCACCTTCCCCCGGTTCCTGCTGCTTCTTGGCCAATGTCTCTGTGTCTCTCCTCACTTCCTGTGTGTGTGTCTCCTGCAGATGAGTGATTATGGTGCTTCTTCTAGCGCATCTAGTTCTTTCTTTCTCTGAACTTGATTTTTTCATCCTGTTCCATTTATTTATTTATTTATTTATTTATCTATCTATCTATCTATCTATCTATCTATCTATCTATCTATCTCTCCACACAGAGTCGGTCGTTCTCAAACTTCTTTGGCCTCAGGGACTCAGAGATTCTAAAAAGCTTGTGTGTAGCCAGGTGGTGGTGGTGGTGTACACCTTAAATCCCAGCATCAGAAGGCAGAGGCAGGTGTGAGATCGAGGCCAGCCTGGTCTACAGAGGGAGTTCCAGAACAGCCATGGCTACACAGAGAAACCCTGTCTTGAAAAACCAAAACCAAAACAAAACAAAACAAAAACATTTGTATGTATATGACAGGGTCTCAACTGTGTTGCTTAGGCTGGTCTTGAACTCATGATTTTTCAATATCAGGCTCCACAGTAGCTGGGATTACATCATTAACCTAGCTACACTCTTTTTATATATATATAATTTTTTATTTATTATAATTTATTTACCTAGCTACACTCTTAAGCTTTGAGAACCCTAAAGGGTTCTTATGTAGCATGTTAAAAATCAATGTTTTCTGTGTTTCATATTAAAACTTACCAAAAAGTTAAATATCGTGGAGGAACAAACAAGGATAACGCTTGCTCTTTCTGAACCGGCACGAGAAAATGTCAGGGTTTCGAACAAATTGTTGGCCAGTACTGAGGATGCAGTGCTCTTAAATGTAGCTGAAGGCACCAGCACAAGCCGAATCTCCGAAAACGCACCTCTTTCTCCCTACCTAGAATATTCTGGTAAACACAGTACACACTATGTGTTCTACCAACCAAGTGATAATGTCACACAGATCCACAAACCCCACTGTACATTTGTGAGATGAGAATGAAAAGACTATACAATGTCTGAGGAAAATGCTTTGAACTTGTATAGATATTTAAAGGGTCTCGGGGACTCAGGGGCCCCAAGACCACACTCTGTGTGTGTTCTCATGTCCTTGCTTGCCCTTGGTGTCTCTGTTTTCCCTTTATCTTTGTGTCTCCTTGCCTCTCCCAGCTCCTTTCCACCATTCGCTCCCTGCGGTCACCCACAAGTCCCCACCCATGCATAGGCTAACATGTGCATGGCTGTGTGTGCATATCCTCTGCAGATGGGGACCCTTCGGGAGCCTTTGCTCTAGACCTTACTTCTGGGGAGTTTGGCACCATGAGGCCGCTAGACCGGGAGGTGGAGCCAGCATTCCAGCTGCAGATAGAGGCCAGGGATGGAGGCCAGCCAGCCCTCAGTGCCACCTTGCTTGTGACGGTGACAGTGCTGGATGCCAATGACCATGCCCCAGCCTTTCCTGTGCCCGCTTATTCTGTGGAGGTACCTGAGGACGCACCTGCAGGGACCCTGCTGCTGCAACTACAGGCTCATGACCCCGATGACGGGGACAACGGCCGGGTGATGTACTACCTGGGTTCAGGTACAGTGGGGGCCTTCCTGCTGGAGCCTACCTCCGGGGAGCTGCGCACAGCTACAGCCTTGGACAGAGAACACTGTGCCAGCTATGCCTTTTCTGTGAGTGCAGTGGATGGCGCAGCTGCCGGGCCCCTGAGCACCACAGTACCAGTCACCATCACAGTGCGTGATGTCAACGATCATGCACCTACCTTCCCCACGAGTCCTCTGCGCCTCCGCCTACCCCGCCCGGGTCCTAGCCTCAGTACACCAACCCTGGCTCTGGCCACGCTCCGAGCTGAAGACCGTGACGCTGGTGCCAATGCCTCCATTCTATACCGGCTGGCAGGCACACCACCACCCGGCACCACTGTGGACTCCTACACTGGGGAAATCCGTGTGGCTCGCTCCCCTGTAGCCCTGGGACCTCGGGACCGTGTCCTCTTCATCGTGGCTACTGACCTTGGCCGTCCAGCTCGCTCTGCCACTGGTGTGGTCATCGTTGGGATACAGGGAGAGTCTGAGCGTGGACCCCGCTTTCCCCGAGCTAGTAATGAGGCTGTGCTCCGTGAAAATGCACCCCCAGGTGGGTTCTGGGTTATATGTTCCATATTTGAACCCCTGGGAGAAAGGACTGGGGTAAGTCATTGACAATGTAGTGACTATAATCCAGCCAATACATTTCTTCTCTTGCCTTCCCTTCAGGGACTCCAGTTTTCTCCCCAAAGGCTATCCATTCAGGGGGCTCAAGTGGACCAATCACCTATAGCATTCTCAGTGGGAATGAGAAAGGGATATTCTCCATCCAGTCTAGCACAGGTAAGGTACAGGAAGTCTTGCAAGGGGAAAGGATCCTGGAGGAGTAGGTTCTCTGGGCCAGAGGAGTTTTCAGTGGGAGGAGGAGTTGCCCTCAGAGAAGGAGGCTCCAGAGCAAGGAAAGGAGACATCGCTGACGCGGCCTGTCTCCCACAGGAGCCATCACAGTTCGCTTGGCAGAGGGGCTGGACTTTGAGACAAGCCCACGGCTACGGCTGGTGCTACAGGCAGAGAGTGAAGGAGCCTTTGCCTTCTCGGTGCTGACCCTGACCCTTCAAGATGCCAATGACAACGCTCCCCGTTTCCTGCGGCCTCACTATGTGGCCTTCCTGCCAGAGTCCCGGCCCTTGGAGGGCCCTCTGCTGCAGGTGTGGGCTGCGATGGGGTGGCAAGGGCTGGAGCTGGTCAGACCTGTCTGCGGCCAAGCCGGTGTGAACACTCTTCTGCACTCACCAGGTGGAAGCAGATGACCTGGACCAAGGCTCTGGAGGACAGATCTCCTACAGTCTGGCTGCATCCCAGCCAGCCCGGGGCTTGTTCCATGTAGACCCAGCCACGGGCACTATCACTACCACAGCCATCCTGGACCGGGAAATCTGGGCTGAGACGCGGTGAGAAACGCTTGGTACCTGTGGGTCCAAGACCCCATCTTAAGGCTGTATGGATTCAAGCCCTATCTTTCAGTTCTCTCACTCCCTAGGCCACACCTTAAATTCCTCCAAAGCCAAGCTTTGTCCTGAACCCTCCTAGCCCTTCCCAGGGTTCACTCCTAACTCTAGGCCCTGCTCCCTGACTATGCTCTATGTCTAGGCTGGTACTGATGGCCACAGACCGAGGAAGCCCAGCCCTGGTGGGCTCAGCTACCCTGACAGTGATGGTTATTGATACCAATGACAATCGCCCCACCATCCCCCAGCCCTGGGAGCTCCGAGTGTCAGAAGGTGAGGGCTGAGTAAAACGGGAGGTACAAAGGGCTCCTGTGGTGAGGAGAATTCTGCAGTCACCTTTTCCTGTGTCTTGCAGATGCACTGTTGGGCTCAGAGATCGCACAGGTAACTGGGAATGATGTGGATTCTGGACCAGTGCTATGGTATGTGCTGAGCCCATCTGGGCCTCAGGAACCCTTCAGTATTGGCCGTTATGGAGGACGTGTCTCCCTCACGGGCCCCCTGGACTTTGAGCAATGTGACCATTACCACCTACAGCTGCTGGCGCATGATGGGCCTCACGAGGGCCATGCCAACCTCACAGTGCTTGTGGAAGATGTCAATGATAATGCGCCTACCTTTTCACAGAGCCTCTACCAGGTACCAGCTCTTTCTGGTTGCACCCATGCCTGGGCCTGGGGCTGTTCCTGTTGGAGCAATAGGACAGAGGTAGAAGTGGGCGGACTAGTCTGGATGTGGAGGTTGATGGGGAAATGAGTAGGGAGTGTCTCATTTTAGGCTGGCTTTCCAGGCCCTGCGAACTGCACCCAAGTTCTGCATCATTCGGTGAGAAGGAAGAGGGTGGGCAGGTCTTATTCCAGTGCTAAGGAGTATGCTTCTAAAGCAGACAGCAAGCACAGCTTATGGGACCAAGCTTCACCTCATAGGCTGAGAGGGACAGGAGGGAGGCAGGGAAGCTTGGCCACAAATACTTCCTGTTACTCTTCAGGTAATGATGTTGGAGCACACCCCTCCTGGCAGCGCCATTCTCTCCGTCTCTGCTACCGACAGAGACTCAGGAGCCAATGGTCACATCTCCTACCACCTGGCTTCCCCTGCTGAGGGCTTCAGTGTGGACCACAACAATGGTATGTCTTTCCCAGAATCTGATCCTTTATCATCGACTCAGTTCTAAAATCGGTTACTTTGTCACACCTTGATTCCTGGAACTCTGTCTGACCCAGGGAGGGCATCCACCCGCCCTCATCTTTAATAACGGTCCCTGCTCAGTGTATGTCTAGAGGCTGTTTCTTGAATGTGGACTACCTGAAGATGTTACATACTGTCCCAGCGCATGGACAGTTCCCATGAGTCTGACTCCCAAAGCCATTGCCCGGACCCTGGAGAGTTCCTCTTGTCAAGGTGACATTACTGAATGCTTGTTTCTTTCCCTTCTCATCTCAGGAACTCTGTTCACAACAGTAGGAGCTGTGGCCCTGGGCCATGAGGGGGCAGGCGTGGTGGACGTGGTGCTGGAAGCTCGAGACCACGGGGCTCCAGGCCGGACAGCACGGGCCACGGTGCACGTGCAGCTGAAGGACCAGAATGACCATGCCCCGAGCTTCACGTTGGCACACTACCGTGTTGCTGTGTCTGAAGATCTGCCCCCTGGTTCCACCCTGCTCACCCTGGAGGCCACAGATGCTGATGGAAGCCGCACCCACGCCACCGTGGACTACAGCATCATCAGCGGCAACCGGGGCCGAGTCTTCCAGCTGGAACCCCGGCTGGCTGAGGCAGGGGACGGGGTCGGACCAGGTCCCCAGGCTTTGGGCTGCCTAGTGTTGCTTGAGCCTCTAGACTTTGAAAGCCAGACACAGTACAACCTAACTGTGGCCGCAGCTGATCGGGGACAGCCTCCCCGGAGTTCAGCTGTGCCAGTGACTGTCACGGTACTGGATGTCAATGACAACCCACCTGTCTTTACCCGAGCATCCTACCGTGCGACGGTACCTGAGGACATGCCTGTTGGAGCTGAGATATTGCATGTGGAGGCCTCTGATGCTGACCCTGGACCTCATGGCCTTGTGCGTTTCACCCTCAGCTCAGGTGATCCTTTGGGGCTCTTTGAGCTGGACGAGAACTCGGGTGCTTTGCGACTGGCCCGCCCCCTGGACTGTGAAACCCAGGCTCGACACCAGCTCGTGGTGCAGGCAGCTGACCCTTCTGGAACACACTTTGCTTTGGTGCCGGTGACAGTTGAGGTCCAGGATGTGAATGACCATGGTCCAGCCTTCCCATTGAACCTGCTCAGTACCAGCCTTGCTGAGAACCAGCCTCCAGGCACGCTTGTGACCACACTGCATGCAGTTGACGGGGATGCTGGGACTTTTGGTAGACTTCGGTATAGCCTGCTGGAGGCAGTGCCAGGGCCTGAGGGTCGTGAGGCATTTTCACTGAACAGCTCAACAGGGGAACTTCGGGCACGGGTACCTTTCGACTATGAGCACACGGGAAGCTTTCGTCTGCTAGTGGGCGCTGCTGATGCTGGAAATCTCTCAGCCTCCGTCACTGTGTCAGTGCTGGTTACTGGAGAAGATGAATATGACCCTGTGTTCCTGGCTCCAGCTTTCCACTTCCAAGTGCCGGAAGGTGCCCAGCGTGGCCACAGCCTGGGCCATGTGCAGGCCACAGATGAGGATGGAGGAGCTGATGGCCTGGTGCTCTATTCTCTGGCTACCTCTTCCCCCTATTTTGGTATCAACCAGACAACAGGTGCTTTGTACCTGCGCGTGGACAGTCGGGCACCAGGAAGTGGAACAACCAGCTCTGGGGGTGGGGGCCGAACCCGACGTGAAGCCCCTCGGGAGTTAAGGCTAGAGGTAGTAGCGAGAGGGCCTCTGCCTGGATCCCGGAGTGCCACAGTGCCTGTGACTGTGGATATTACCCACACTGCTCTAGGCCTGGCACCTGACCTCAACTTGCTATTGGTGGGGGCTGTGGCAGCCTCTTTGGGAGTTGTGGTGGTGCTTGCCCTGGCAGCTCTGGTCCTGGGCCTTGTTCGGGCACGGAACCGCAAGGCTGAGGCAGCCCCTGGCCCGATGTCACAAGCAGCACCCATAGCCAGTAGCTCTTTACAGAAGCTGGGCCGGGAACCCCCAAGTCCGCCACCCTCTGAGCACTTGTACCATCAGACTCTCCCCAGCTATGGTGGGCCAGGAGCTGGAGGACCCTACCCTCGCGGTGGCTCCCTGGACCCTTCACATTCAAGTGGTCGAGGCTCAGCAGAGGCTGCAGAGGATGATGAGATCCGAATGATCAACGAGTTCCCCCGTGTGGCCAGTGTGGCCTCCTCACTGGCTGCCCGAGGCCCTGACTCAGGCATTCAGCAGGATGCGGACGGATTGAGTGACACATCCTGTGAGCCTCCTGCCCCTGACACCTGGTATAAGGGCCGAAAGGCAGGGTTGCTGCTGCCAGGAGCAGGAGCCACTCTGTACCGGGAGGAGGGCCCCCCAGCTACTGCCACAGCCTTCCTGGGGGGCTGTGGCCTGAGCCCTGCCCCCACTGGGGACTATGGCTTCCCAGCAGATGGAAAGCCATGTGTAGCTGGCGCACTGACGGCCATTGTGGCTGGTGAGGAAGAGCTCCGTGGCAGCTATAACTGGGACTACCTGCTGAGCTGGTGCCCTCAGTTCCAGCCTCTGGCCAGTGTCTTCACAGAGATTGCTCGGCTCAAAGATGAAGCTCGGCCATGTCCTCCTGCTCCCCGCATCGACCCACCACCCCTCATCACTGCCGTGGCCCACCCGGGGGCCAAGTCTGTTCCCCCAAAGCCCGCAAGCACGGCTGCAGCCCGGGCCATCTTCCCACCAGCCTCCCACCGCTCACCCATCAGCCATGAAGGCTCCCTCTCCTCAGCTGCCATGTCCCCCAGCTTCTCACCCTCACTCTCTCCTTTGGCTGCTCGCTCCCCCGTTGTCTCACCATTCGGGGTAGCCCAGGGCCCCTCAGCTTCAGCACTCAGCACAGAGTCTAGCCTGGAGCCGCCTGACGACACAGAGCTGCGCATCTAGCTGTGGCCCTAACTGGGCCCCGACCTGGGACACGTCCAGTGTCCCCAAAGCAGGCCCCATTCTCAGCCTGCCCTGGGCAGCCTTGGACCATGACTGGCCATGGGGAGGCCACCACCAGTCCCCAGCTCTCCACCCCAAACTCTTATAGTTGGGACAGGTCCCACATTTTACCCCAGTCTCCTCAGCACTAGGACCACAGAGGGTCTCTTGGTCACTGACCTGTGGTAAGATCCAGTATGGGGAGAAATAAAAATGAGGCAACAGCCTTGGATCTCTTCAGCCAAGACTTCCTGCCCTGTACCAGCACCCTGTGATGGAGCTGAGACTTTATTTATTGGGGGTAGGGGGATGGGGGAGGTCCCACCAACCTGTTTGGGCCCAACTTCTTTGGGTTCCTCTGACACCCCTGCCCCTGCCCAGAACAAGTGCCAATTCTCACTCTGGAGCCTTAATAAACTGCAGTTTGTATCCAGCCTCTGGCTCTATTCTGTCAGGGTAACCAGAAGTCGCCTGGCATAGTGCTGTGGATACCTGGCACAGGACTTTTGGAGGCCCAGAGGGAGGAAGCACACCCAGGCAGCCGTAGTAGGGCTGGGAGCTCACAAGCCTCAGGCTCTCTGCAGCACTTCCCTGGACTATGGGCAGGACCTCAGATGCAGTGGTTTCCTGGCACTGGGAACTCACAAGCCTCTGGCTCTCTGCAGCTCTTCCCTTGACTGTGGGCAGGACCTCAGATGCAGTGGTTTCCTGGAAAGACTGAGTTGGGGGCAGTCTAGAGTTGTAAGACTGAAGGTCTGGAAAAAAGATGGGGTGGTTACAGGAGTAGGTAAGGGAAGAGATTCCCCAACCCTACCCTTTGGAACCACGAAATGTCCACATTAATAAGTCGAGTCTGAGCCAGCTCAGTCTGGGCTCCACGGTTTGTTTGCTATAATAGCTCAGTGTACATTTTTACTCCCAAGTTTGAGGCAAATTCCTTTTACGTAACAGCCACTGAATTTTAAATGAAAAAAAAAAAAAAAAACTACTCTCTGAGAGCCAATTTTTCTAATATTGTACAGCCAGGAGAATACCTATCGGCCTCAGAGCCCACTCCTTTGTGACTCCTGGAGAAACAGACTTCAACAGCAGATGAGGACCCCTGTGCTTAATGCGCAACACAGCATAGTGGAGGAATCCTAGCAGCAGCCCCAGCTTGCAGAGTGGCTCATCTGGGAGGGAGGAGTCAGCAACGTCACTAGTTACTAGGCAAGGAGATGGAGGAGGTGCCAGGCCGTGCTCATGTGACTTGTCACATGACTACAGATCCCCTGCCAGCCAAAATGGGACTCCCAGCGTGGTGAGAAACTGAGGTGGGAGGCAGGAAGGGTGGCTGAGGGGACCACTTTAGCAGTAACATGTTGTAGAGGGAACGCTGTGATGGTTCGGCTCCTGATGAAACCCACCTGCGGTCTCTGCAGCCTCCTGGGGCTCCTTGCTCTCGTCGTCGCGGGCAAATGCACTCACAGCCCTGAGCCGGACCAGCGGTGGATGTGAGTTCATTTAGTACGGTTGGTGCTTTCCCCGGACGAGTCTCCGCAGCCACTGACTTGGTCTTAGCTTTTCTCACCCTCACAACTGCTGCCAGTCTCCACTGTACACCTTACTTGCCACCCCACCTCGGCTTAATCTCCTGTCATTTACCTCATATGGTCCTTATCTGCGTCTGGGGTTCCACCAGAAGCCTCTCTTCTTAAGCCCAAACATTCATGAATTGGATTTCCCATTTATGGCCTAACCAAGTCATGTCCCTGACCCTGCAGGCTGCCCCCAGGCTGGGTGTCCCTGGGCCGCGTGGACCCTGAGGAAGAGCTGAGTCTCACTTTTGCGCTGAAACAGCAGAACCTGGAAAAACTCTCGGAGCTGGTGCAGGCTGTATCGGATCCCAGCTCTCCTCGATATGGTGCCTATCAGAAGTGGGGGCAGGTGGTGGGAGGCCAGAACCAGGCAGGCATTGCCTGGTGATGATCATGTAGGATCATGTTTCTGTTATGATAGACAGATGGCAGTAACTGTTGAATTTATGTATGCCCCCCCCCCCCATTTTCCACCTGAGTTCTTCAGTCCTAGTGGCATGAGGTAATAATCCTAGCTCCGTGGGCTAAAACAGGAGGATTTTGAATCCAAGGCCTGCCTGGGCAGTATAGCAGGACTGCCAAGATTAAAAAAAAAAAAAAAAATTTAGGGCTTGGGTAGGGTGCTCACCCAGCATGTACAAACCCTAGATTCAACCTCCAGTAAGACAAGGGCAGGAATGGGGTAGATGTGTTTAAGAGTACACGTTTTATAGTCAGATCTAGATTGAAATTTTGATTTCTACTTGCCAGCTACCAAGTGGAGATATAGCACTCAGTTTGTGTAAGTGATTACCAAATCATGTTCCTTTCCCCACTGGCATATCTACTCCACATCCTCCTCTTTTCCAATACTGAAGTTGTTCAACTCCTAAATTGTCTTTGGGTTAATCCACTCTGGCCATCCCTCTTTTCACCCACTCAGTTGTTTATTCTCTCCTGGACTACTGCCCAGCACCCTGACTGGCTTGCAGTTTTATCTCCTTCACCCTCCTCTCCAGAGCACTTCCCATTGTGTTCCAGAACATTCTCTCTGATGGTCAGGTTGGATTGGATCCTTACCCTGCTTAAAGTCCTGCATGATGAGGCAAGAGTGTGGTGTTTGTGTGTGTGTATGTGAAGACTGAAACTGAAGGTGGGGGAGGGGCATACTCAGATCACTGAGGAAACTCCTTGCATGCAGGAAAGAATGACTCACGATTACGTTGTTTAAAATCAACAAGCATGAAGATGAGCTAAATTAGAAGGCTCTGTATAATTGGCTCCAAAAATCTGGGGAAAAGTTTTGAAGATAAGCTTAAACTGGTACAGTTAAAGTTTATTAACCTTCTTGAATTTTTGTGACTGTAGTACTACATTTTCTGGTCATGACATTCCAAGTCTCTCCAGCCTTTACTTCCCTTAGATTCCCAGTATGCCTAGCACTTACACAGTTCTTGGGAAGGCTTGATGTCTACCGATTGAGGTTCAAACAGGCACAAATGAAGACAAGATCCTCTTCTGAATCCCTACAGGAAAGTACCTAACCCTAAAGGATGTAGCTGAGCTGGTCCAGCCATCACAACTCACCCTCCGCACTGTCCAAAAGTGGCTCTCAGCAGCTGGAGCCCGGGATTGCAATTCAGTGATCACACAGGACTTTCTGACTTGCTGGCTGAGTGTCTGGTGAGAAGTACTGATTGCCCCATGGAGTTAATTGTCACTCCAAGGAGACAAAATACCCCAAAAGGAGGAAGTTGAGAGCTTGCTGAGAGCCTGTGGGTATAGCTAATGCATGAGGAGATGATGACTGGCGGCTCAGGCCAACTCTTCTGCTCCCCTCCATGCTTTCTGTTTTCTGACTTCCAGGCAGGCTGAGCTGCTGCTCCCTGGGGCTGAATTCCATCGCTATGTGGGGGGACCTGCAGAGACCCACGTTGTAAGGTCCCCACATCCCTACCAGCTTCCCCAGGCTTTGGCCTCTCATGTGGATTTTGGTAAGCCCAGTGGGACTGGTGGAGGTTGGGGAAGGCAGATCTGGGGGCTGAAGAAGTTTAGATGCCACAAGAGGCAAGGGGTATCGCCAGTAGTAAAGTGAGTGGTAGTATCTGTGCCACCTCCTTACGCCTGACCCATTCTCACAGTGGGGGGACTGCACCGTTTTCCCCCTACATCATCTCTGAGACAACGCCCAGAACCACGCGGGGTAGAAAGTGTTGGCCTGCACCTGGGGGTGACTCCATCTGTGCTCCGTCAGCGCTACAACCTGACAGTGCAAGATGTGGGGTCAGGCACTACCAACAATAGCCAGGCGTGCGCCCAGGTGAGCCAAGCCCCGAGGTCCTCACCACCTCCCCAAAATATCTGTAATGCCTTTCTGCCCTAGGCCTCACTCTCTGATCCGTGATCCCTGGTTTGAATGTTTCTGCAGTTCCTGGAACAGTACTTCCATAACTCAGACCTGACCGAGTTCATGCGCCTGTTTGGTGGCGATTTTGCACACCACGTATCAGTAGCCAAAGTGGTTGGAAAACAGGGGCGAGGTCGAGCTGGGATCGAGGCCAGTCTAGATGTGGAATACCTGATGAGTGCTGGTGCTAACATCACCACTTGGGTCTACAGTAGCCCCGGTATTGCCAAGAGAATGAGGGGGGGTGGGAGTGTGGGTTGGAGTTGGCTGCTGATCTCTGCTTCATTTCATCAAGGGGCTGCCATGAACTTGAAGGGAAAGTCTAGCAATCCTCCAATGACTACCCATACCCCTTCTTTAAAAACAATCCAGGCCGGCACGAGGCACAGGAGCCCTTCTTACAGTGGCTCCTGCTTCTCAGCAATGAGTCAGCCTTGCCACATGTACATACTGTGAGTTATGGAGATGATGAAGATTCCCTCAGCAGCATCTACATCCAGAGAGTCAACACTGAGTTCATGAAGGCTGCTGCTCGGGGTCTCACCCTACTTTTTGCTTCAGGTAACCTTCCACCCTAAACTTAGACTGTGCACCTACCCAACCTGGATACTTTACCCCGGTTGACCCTTCAGCCTGGTTTCTGATTCATAATAGGAACTCAGAGCTTTAACAGGGACTACTGGCAATATGTCTCTCCCAGGTGACACTGGAGCTGGGTGTTGGTCTGTCTCCGGAAGACACAAGTTCCGTCCTAGCTTTCCTGCTTCTAGGTAAGACACCCCACAGATCTTTCACTTGTGATGTTGACCAGGTGTTTCTATGGCCCAGCCTTCAGCTTTACCTGTTTTGGTTGCTGTACTCACCCCTTTTCTTCCTATATGTCCCAGGCTGCAAGACTTCTGAGCAGCATATGGCAACCAGTGTTTCTCTTCCTTGGTCTCTAGGCATTTTAGTTGCAGGGTTTTGTTTTGTTTTGTTTTTCATGTAGAAAAGTATACACAGTCAACTCAAGTTATGTCTTGAGGGGTTCCAATCTCAGTAAACCTTGTATACAGGCTTCCACAGTCTTACTCCCTTTTCCTGTAAGTCCCAGAGCAACCCCACCCACCTCCACACGTCTTGGAAGTCACCCACTATCTGAATACTGTCTTTTCCTTAGCCCTTATGTCACTACGGTAGGAGGCACCTCCTTCAAGAATCCGTTCCTTGTCACAAATGAAGTAGTTGACTATATAAGTGGTGGAGGCTTCAGCAATGTTTTCCCACGGCCTTCATACCAGGTTTGTGCATGTTCGTGTGGATACATGGAAGATGGGGTGAGGGGGGTGCCCTCATTCCAGCAGCCTGATAGCAGGCTACTGGGCAATACTCACACTCAGAAATGTCCTTCAGGAGGAAGCAGTGGCCCAGTTCTTAAAGTCCAGCTCTCATCTACCACCATCTAGTTACTTCAATGCTAGTGGCCGTGCCTACCCAGATGTTGCTGCACTTTCTGATGGCTACTGGGTGGTCAGCAACAGAGTCCCCATTCCATGGGTATCTGGAACCTCGGTGAGAATCAGCTTGGCTCTAAACCCTCTTCCCAGGAACTACCATCACTCCCCTACCACAAAATCTTGCACCCAGAACCCCTGACTCCTTAGAGACTTCTGATCTTTGCAAGCATCATTCCTTAAAAGTCTAATCCCTCTAAAACGTTGATCTATTCTTGAAACTTCATCTTGTAGGCCTCTACTCCAGTGTTTGGGGGAATTTTATCCCTGATAAATGAGCACAGAATCCTCAATGGCCGACCCCCTCTTGGCTTTCTCAATCCGAGGCTCTATCAGCAGCATGGGGCAGGACTCTTTGATGTAAGTGTTGGAGGAAAGAGGGTGGATGTTGTTATAGGATATGGGAAGGGCAGATGTGAGCTTGGAGCACTTTTGCTATGTGGGCTTGCCTCAGTGATATGAATATAAATAAGATGCAGTCTAAGGAGTACTGGTACCAGTAGGCCTAGATCTGATGCCACCACCTCCTCCCAGGTAACCCATGGCTGCCATGAATCCTGTCTGAACGAAGAAGTGGAGGGTCAGGGTTTCTGCTCTGGTCCTGGCTGGGATCCTGTGACAGGATGGGGAACACCCAACTTTCCAGCTCTACTGAAGACCCTTCTCAACCCTTGATCCTTTCCTGCCCTGCTGGGAAAGCAGAACTGTCCCATGTACTACAGGAGAAGGCTCAGTTCCTTACTATTCCTCAACAGAAGCCCTGCTGAAGCCCTGTTGCCTGCTTGCAGACATCTTTTCCCTAACCCTCAAATCCTGTGAGCAGGACTCAACTCAAACCTTACTGTGCTCCATCAAACCCAGACCTCTTAACTTCTGCCTCCAAATTATCAACAAGATGCTACAACCAGCATATTTTGTCTCACCCCCAACCCCATCTCTTCTTCCTCTTTCCAACTTGAGAAGTAAAAGCAGGGCAAGAAGGTTCAGTCTTCCGTTACTGATACTAGCAGCCTGTCCAACACTTACCACCTCTGCACTGACTGACTGTATGCTCTATTTCTCCTAAGCTTGTTTCTCAATTCACTGCAGTGAGACCTTTGCGCTAATCATTTAGTCTTTCTTCCCCTTGCACTAAAGTGTGATGGTCTCCCTGACATTTTATTTAGTATACACTTGTCAATCTTTATTTTATGGGCTTTTTGTTTGTTTGTTTGCTTGCTTAAGAACAGGTTGGCAATGATCTATATAAGGATTGTAAACTTTATTTAAAAATTTGTAAACTTTTAATTAAAAATTTGTAAACTTAAAATGTTTTAAATATGTTCTCATTGGCAAATTTCTCAACAAAATAAATAAATCATTACAAATTTTGCTTTAAATTTTGCTTAAACAATTTTTGATTTTTGACTTTCCCCTTCTTGGCTACAGTGAGGCAACGTTCAGTTTTTAATTTGAACTCTCAGACATTTACAAACATTTAGCTTCTGTGAACCTGAGTTTCAGCTCTTTCCATCACTTTCCCATTTCTCCCTTTTTCTTAGTTTCCAGGGTATACTCCCTCTGCCCACACGGGTTTGCCTCCTCTTCTGCTAACTCCTGGAATGCTGCTGTTCATCTTTTTTTTTTTTTTGCTCTTAATATTTAATTCATCATCCCTTGAACAGATCACTGACATCTAGACCCATAGTGATTGATACATCAAATATAAGATAGCTCAATACAGAAACACAACATAAACCTAAACTATTTCATCTCTTAGTATATTATATAATGCCTCTTTCAAACAAGCCAGAAACCTTAACTCTCATTTTTTTTTTTTTTCACTTCCTTACTAACTTCAACCAACAAGTTTACCTGACTTTACCTCTCCAATACATCTTTATCAGGTGGTGTGGTGTTGCTCACCTTTAATCCCAGCACTCAGGAAGGAGAGAGGGGCAGACAAGCCTCTGTGAGTTTGAGGTCATCCTGGTATATATAGAGAGTTCCAGGCAAGCCAGGACTACACAGTGAGACCAGGCCTCAAAAGAGTTTTCTCTCTGTCTCTGTCTCTCTCTCCATTAGCTTTCAGCCCATGTTCTTTTTCTTCTAAGCTGCAAGGGAGCCACTCTCAAAGCCCCTCAACATGGTTGACTTCCTACCCATGGGTAAATCATCTTCCAGACCAAGCAGTATATTGACTTGTCAAAGATTACTGGCTAAAAGTCAGGGGCATCAAAACCTGCCTTCAAAATCAGGAATAAATGTTGATAACGTCTGACACTTGGAATTAAGCAGTGATGCTAGCGAGCTCCCTTTCTTCCTTTCACTGCACCTACATGTAGCTGGGAAACAACCACACAGTACTGAAATTGCTAATTTGTTTGATTCCTTTCCAGCACGGTTGGTGCTAGTGAACTAGGATCTTATTCTACTTGTATTCCTGGGTCTTAGCCCAGTAGTTGGCAACAGAAATTAAATGAATGACTGTTGAATTGCAAATGTGCCTCACATGTGACTTTGGCGTGTTATTTCTGCAGGGTGAAACACCCATCTCTTCATTTACAGCAGCACACTCCTAGACCCATTGTGGGTGGGAGGGACACGCACCGAATCCACTACAACCCTTACAAGGCTGAGTAAGGGAACTATAAAGAATAAAGATTGCCAGGAGACTGTCCATGGAGAGTGCCTGATCAACGTGTCCGCAAGCAAAGGCCGCACCGAGGTGCGGCGCGCAGTTTCGGAGGCTCGGGGGCTCCGCCCGGGGAGGGTGGAGCCGCCGGGGGGCGGCCACACCTCTTGCCGCTGGCCTCCGCCCACAGCCCTGCAGAGGTCGGGCTGCGGAGGCGTCTGAACCGCGGCGGGCCGCCGGCCGCCTAGAGAGGTGGGCGGGCGCCGTGACGTCACGCGGCGTGCGCCCAGACGAGCGGAAGCGGAAGCGGCTCTGTTCGCCGCCTCGCCCACCGGCCCCATGAGCTGCAGCGGCTCCGGCGCGGACCCCGAGGCGGCGCCGGCATGTGCCGCCTCGGTGGCGGGTCCTGCGCCCCCTGTGTCGGCTCCCGCCGCGCTGCCCATCAGCACGGCGGCGGAGAGCAAAGCCAGCCCCGCGGGGACGGCAGGGGGTCCCGGGGCTGGAGCCACCACTGTGGGCGCGGGCCCCGTCGCGGCGCGGGCCGGGGAGCCGGCGGAGCGGCGCGGGCCGGGTGAGCGCCGGGCAGTGTGAGGGAGGGGGTCTCGGACCGGGCGCCGCGGCGGAGGTCCTTGCTCCACTCACCTCCGTTGTTGATTCTCCTTCAGCCTCGGTGGCAGCGGGTGGCGCGGCACCCCCAGAGGGGGCAATGTCTAACGGGGTTTACGCCCTGCCAAACGCGGCCAATGGAGAAGTGAAGCCTGTAGTGTCCAGCACACCTCTGGTGGACTTCCTGATGCAGCTGGAGGATTACACACCCACGGTGGGCTCCCTGCCTGAACAAGGCCATCTGGCTCATTGTCATGCCAGTCAGCCACACCTCCGTGTTGTCGGGCGTCCTCTTTGCTACACTGCTGGCTCTTTTGACTCTCTGCCCCACCCAGCGCATCGGGGCGCAGAGCTAATACTGTTTAATTTGATTTCTCAGATCCCAGATGCAGTGACTGGCTACTACCTGAACCGTGCTGGCTTTGAAGCTTCAGACCCACGCATGTGAGTAAACTCAGGGTAGGTTAACTGCAGAGTGCTGGGTGGAGTTTGCCATCTCATCCCCACTCCCCACTTTCCTCTCTAGAATTCGGCTCATCTCATTAGCTGCCCAGAAATTCATCTCAGATATCGCCAACGATGCCCTACAGCACTGCAAAATGAAAGGCACAGCCTCTGGCAGCTCCCGGAGCAAGAGCAAGGTGTGAAAGGAGGTTCACCTACAGCACTACAGGCTTAACCTATCCTGAAACCTCTATGGGGAAACAGCATCCTAGGGGAGGTGTCCGGCCTGCTCAGGGTCACCCATGAGAGATTGGAACCTGGGCTTGTTGTGCTCAGCTGGTGGTCTTCCTTCTTCCCCCAGGATCGCAAGTACACCTTAACCATGGAAGACTTGACCCCAGCTCTCAGCGAGTATGGCATCAATGTGAAGAAGCCGCACTACTTCACCTGAGCCACCCAACCCAAGATGTATTTGTCTTTCCCTCTGTCCCCACACCAGCCTGTTTTCATAATAAACTTTATTGTGACAGGCGGGGCTGATCCCTCCCATGCTGGGAGACATCATGTGGAAAGTGACAAAGCTCTGAGCCCAGCCCCTCTTTGGGGCTACAGTAGTAGGGATGGGAGTAGGGGATTAGCCCCGTAACTGGGGAAGTACCATGATTGGAGACAGGGGAGGCAATCAGAGGCCTTCAGCTTTGGGGAAGTGTACTTCCCAAACTTTTGACACCTCTGGAGTTTGGGCAAGGACCTCCAAGTCCTACTTGTCCTGCATCTTCTCCAGAATGGGCACAATCATGTCAAACTTGGGTCGCTTTGCAGGGTCTTCATTCATGCAAATCTTCATGAGCTTACACACATGGGGGGAGATACCTGGTGGGATGGTAGGCCGAAGGCCTTCCAGTGCCACCTGCAAATTATGAGGAACAGAGTGAGCTTCAGAATTCGCCATATAGGTAAAAACCTTTTGACCCTTGAATGGTAACATTACTGTATATCTGTATTAATTCTGAGAAATGCTTACCACAGTGATTGTCAGTACCACCACACCTCTGCAAGTATCTGCAGTTCTGTGCTCACCTTCATTCCAATCTCCATATTTGAGAGGTCAGCAAAGGGCACCTCTCGTGTCACCAGTTCCCACAAAAGCACTGCAAAACTCCACATGTCTGCTGAGCGTCTGTTGGTGTCTTCAGGCTTCTTCTGCAGGGCTAGAAGGAATAGGGCTTACTATTCCAGCTTCCTAACCTGCCCAGTCTCTGCCTCTTCTCCTGTCACTGGCTGGTTCTTCTTAATTTCCTAACACTATGCCTTCACCTACCTTCAGGGGCCACCCAGGCAGGTGCATACATGCGTCCAGGGCACTGGAAAGAAAACTTGACATCAGCCATGCTGATTCGGGCAGTCATGTCTTCATCAATCTGAGGAAGAGAAGTTAAGTTGAAAAAGGTGGGTCCTATTCTAGGCAGGCAAAGGGCTTTGGGGACCAGAAGTGAACTTGTGGCCTCACCATTACGCTCCGGCTGTTGAGTGCATGCCGAGGTATGAGAGGCTCTAGTGTATGGAGAAAAGCCATGCCTCTTGCCATGTCCAAAGCAAACTTTACAGCTTGGCTCTGGTCCACAACGAAATCTAACAGGAAGCAAGAACCAATAGTTCATAGTCTACCACCCCTATTCCAATCCCTCCCCAACAAGACCAGCGTCCTTACTGGTGCCTTCATGTAGTACATTGTAGAGAGATCCATACGGCATCCAGTGTGTGATGAGGGTTGGGTGGGGAGCTGGTGGAGCTTGGCAAGCACCCAGCACTGGAAGCACGTTTGGATGTGAAAAAATCCTGGGAGAGAGAGTGGCAAGACCCAACACAATCTCCCTTTTCAGTACTATTTGGGTCCCTTGGAAACAACAGCTTATACTTGAACTGTCTCACCTGAGCCGGGGACACTCCTCATTGAAGTCCCTGCTTTTCCTTGTACTCCAGTCTCGAACCTTCAGCACCTTCACAACAATGTCATTACCCTGCCAGCGGCCTTTCCAGAGCTGAAGGACAGGTAGAGGTTACAACGCATTAGCTCAGCTATACCATTTCTTTTCTACTACCTGGAAGAAAACCTTAATTAGGAATACAGAGTGGACAGTTAGTGGCTGTTGGAGAAGGAGAAGCAAGAAGGGCAGGGATCACCTCTCCAGAATGATTCTCGTTGAGCTTTGCCAGAAAGTTGAGCTGTTTGAAGTCAATACCGGAGTGTTTGTTCAGGGTCCCATTTCCTGAGAATATGGGCAGGTCAGGTCCCCAGTTTCACCCTAACACGACCCCAACAGTACAGGAGCCTGCGTTACAACCCTTCCCCCACAGCAGTGACTCACGGGGCCGAGTGCGAGTGGTCCCCTTCCAGAATGTGTCCTTGTATGGTATACGGCTGAGATTCTGGCCCATCTTCTCTGCCCGTTCTGGGGAAGAAAAACAGTCTCAGCATAACTGTGCTGTGGAGGGAAGAGATGCAAGGTGGGACGAGAGGACAGTAGCTGGGGTAGAGAGTGGACCTCTGAGAAGCTCTCTAAGGGGCGCCTTGGCTTTGTCCACAGGCATCTCTCCATACTTGTTACAGATGCTTACAAGGGCCCCATTGGCCACCAGGTCCTGAAAAGAAAAGGTAACTGTTCAGGGGCCTCCGTTACTGTGAGTCATAAACATTCTCGGTGTGGGGCACAATTCTGTGAGTGTCACACAGTAGGACTGACAGAATGGACTAACGGTTCCATGCTCAATTTGCTTTCCACTCATCCTCGGACATGGTCTGAGTACTTACCTCTGCCACCTGGTCCTGGCCCCAGAAACACGCATAGTGAAGGGGTACATTCCCATGCTCATTCACTGCATTGATGTCAGCCTTGTACTGCAGCAGCTGCAGCCCAGAGCCAAGAAAGGAAAAAGGCACAGTCAGATAGCCCCGAATGTGAGATAGCTGTGTCCAGGCACAAGGAAAGAACAGTGCACATTCCCCCATGACAGTGCCCGCTACTGACTTCATATTGTGAGTTTGAGATCCGGGTGGTGAAGGGTGTACCCATACCTTCTGTACAATGTCACGGTGTCCATGACTGGCTGCCAGGTGCAGGGGGGTGTCATCCCCACGATTCATCACGTTGATCCGGGCTCCCCGCATAATCAGCATTTCAACCACTGCAGAGCGGCCTTCTCGGCAGGCCCAGTGCAAGGGGGAGAAGCCATGATCATCCCTTAGAGAAAAGGGCAGAGACACTAAGCTGGAGTTGTGGGGGACAAAAGCTTCCATTCATTGGGGGAAAAAGTCTATACTCACTGAGAAGGCTTGCCTCTCTAGTACTTAGTTCTTAGTCGTATTGGCAATTCTTAAAGTTCAGTTCAGATTTCCCTTGAGCTTCACACCCAAACAATTGCCTGGATACCCCAACAGTTGTAAGGTTTATTACTTTAATGGCCGCTTGCCACAACCCCTATCCTAGCAGTCGTACTTGGTTAGGTGGTAGTACTCTTCCTGGCGTCCTCTGACTTCACTGACTCCTTGTCCTCCCTTTTTTACAGTGTTAGGAATCAAACCCAGGACATCCCATATACTGGGCACATGCTATACCACTAAGCTTTATTTCCAGTCATACCTCTTGTTAATAACATCTATAATCCTTGTTCCACTGCATCTCCTTAGTATAGAGTTACACTGACTGATTTTAAGAATTTGTTGTGAGCTGTCTTGCCTCTTAGACCATATGCTTGAGGATGGGCTGAGAGCTGATGTTCTATGCAGGTTAATAGGGGAGAGGGGCATACTGGAGAAGACAGGCCATAACTTAGGAAAGGGAACAAGCTTAATATTTGGCTCTGGTATTGAAACTAACATCTAAAAATGGAATGGAATTAAAATGTTTGGAGGGATATAATGACAAGGAAACATGCTTTTGATTACTGATGAGGCAGGTGACCACACAAAACGGGATTTTCCTACTTAAAACGTAAATGGAAGCTTTAGAATAGAAACTATCTGATCTGTATTTTCATTCCCTAAGGACACATATTTCATAAAGAGAAGTGTACAAACAAAATAGTTGGGTGGGTTGGGTCAAACTGACAGCCTGGAGCCATAAAAGGAAATTCCCTCCAGTCCTGGGATGCAGATCTAAGGGGCGGAACAGGGGGCGGGTCTGTGGTCTAGGCCTGCAGCCTCCAGATGCCTTCATGCTGTGGTCACTTCCTGTGAGGGACTGAAGGAGGGGCCTTGCGCTGATCCCGGCTTGGTCACCCAGAATCCCCTAACAGCTGAAGGAGGTGTGTGGCTTTTAATAATTGCCCCTCCAGTTTGCCCTCATCTGTTAAATCAGTCAAGGCTTTCCCAGGATGTGAGTACATCCCTTCATATCAGTCTTGTCTCCCAGACTTTTAATCCAGCAGTGACCTTGAAGTAAGCTCAAGTTTGAGGATAAAATGCACAGGGTTTGCCCACTGTCGCTTCAGGGCCTGAATCTCTATCTCAAGCCTGCAGAGAGCTAACTGCCTCCAGCACCACACCCTGCCCCTCAACCAGCAAAACCTTCTGGTTTCCCTAATGATACCCTTTCACCTTTTGACAGCAAGGAATCTTCCAAGATGCCACTCCCACTGGACATAGCTTAGTGTCTACCAGAGCATATAAGTTATGTGGGGAAAAAAAATGAAACAACTTTGAATATTGCAGAAAAATAACATACAGCCTTAATGGGAGCTGGTGAAACCTGGCGTAGGTGACCCTTTCCAACCTAAAAAATACACTCTTATATGCAGACACAGTGGCAACAAGCTGAAATCCCAGCAGTCAGGAGGCTGAGGCAGAAGGATGGAGAGCTAAAGGCCATTCTGAACTACATGACACTCTGTCTCCAAAAGAAAATCAAAAGTACCTGTTACACTCTCCAACACTGCTTTTCTTGCTTTCCTACATCGCCAATGTTTTAGAAAGCATTCACATTTCCTGTCTCCCTGTCAGAAGCCTGCCTCCTCTAGAGTGTAGATTAGGTCTAGTTCAGGGGCTCCAGCACCTGCCACAAGTAGTGTTTCTTCTGAAGGGTCCAGTGTACTGCAGTTTCCGGTTACTTTTCTGCAATAGCATTCACACAAAATATATTCTAAATGTAAGTTAAATACTTTTTTTTTTTTTTGAGACAGGGCTTTTCTGTATGGCCTCTGGGTGGTCTGTCCTTGTACTTGCTCTGCAGACCAGGCTGGTCTCAAAGTCACAGAGATCCGCCTGCCTCTGTCCCTCCTGTGCTGGGGTTACAGGCGTGTACCACCATGCCTGACTAAATGAAGGCTTTTAAGATTCTCATTCATGTTCTTTGACTTACCAGAAGCCTATGCTCCAATTGACTACTCTCCTTTCATTAAAACATTCATTCTCTAATCTTAATCCATATTCCTATTTCTCCTTCAGATGGTTGCTCCCTGTCAGTCTGCCAGGCTTCTCATCCTCTGCCTTTATTTTCTACTCTTCTGAGGCACTAATTTCCACACTATAGAATCTTCAGGTGCCATTTAAATGATAATTTGTGCTAAGTCTCCCAATCAGACCTTCAAATCGGTATAGCTTACAACCTGCCAAACATTTCCACAGCCCTGCAGTGTCACCATAACTGTAATCAGTCCAGAATGGAACATCGGCGACTTTCCAGTATCCAAGAACCTAACCCTCCTGAGCCTCTTGTCCTGTCTTTAACTCCCCTCACATCCCGTACCAAGTCAGTCGCCTCATCCAATTCTAGTGTCCAAAACACCACTTCAAGGCAATTGCATCAAGGGTGACACTTGGCAAATGGGTAGTTTCGTGTCACTACACAGCTTCAGAACTTTGCTTACGGACTTCTACTGCCCTTTTCTTCTACCCAACGCTCTGGGGCACAGAAAGTTGCCCTCCAGCCACAAGTAATCCAGACGATTTCCTGGCACTCTGCGCTTCCTTTGACACGAGTCCATAGAAGCCGCAAAGTTCCCAGGAACCCGACTGTGAAATTTAGTCAAAAGCTCAAAGACACAGCTTCCTCTGTGTACACCCTACTCCATCAATACTCTTTGCTTACTGCTCCTCACACTGGATAGCAGTGTCAGCTGCCCCGCCCGATGTGAACACCCCAAATAGCGGAGAGCGGACTTCCAGCCGTCCTCTCGCTCGCCAGCGCTTCAGCTCACCCCTGATTGAGGTCGTTCTCTGTGTTGTCCAGCCACAAGCGCACCGCCACCGCGTTGCCCTCCCGGCACTGAGTGAAAATGTCGTCCATAGCGGCGTCCCGGCACGGAAGCCCCCGGACTGGGGAAGCCTGGGGGACTGCGGGAGAGCAGAGACACGAGAATGAACCTGGTTCTGCAGGACAGACTTGTCTGTGCTGGGATGGGGGACTAGGCGTCGCAAGGGGGACGGCGGTGGTCCGTGAAGGACCTCGGGCAGCGGGGCGGACTCCTGGGCGCGAGGGACAGGCCGGTCTGGCGGCGCGGGGGAGACTCTGCCAGTCTCCTGAGCGGGTGTCAGCAAGGCACCAAGTCCCGGCCCGCGAGCACGGCTGGGGTAGGGGAGGGGCCCGCGTTGCCAACACCCAGGGGAAGGGGCAGCGGACCTTCCCGAGCGACAGCGGCTCCGAACTGCCGCAGAGATCGCAGAGACGCGCTCTGCGGAAGCAGCGTAGGGCAGGGCGCGGAGCCACCCGCACTCACCGGGACTCGGGCCGCAGGCGCCTTCTCCGGGAAGCTCCCGTCCGGCCGCGCCCGCCCGCCGCCGCCGCCCCGCCCTTCCGACCGCCTGCGCCTCTCTAGCTCGCCGGCGGCTGCACTCGATGGTGCCCCGCTCTGCGCGGGCTGCTCTAGCCTCCGCGGACGTCCGCTCAGGAGCTGGGTTCCGGCGGGCCCCGGCGCCAGGCTTTCCGGACGCGTGGGCCGCCGCTCGGGCTCCGCCGACCCTGCCGGCCGCTGACATGTTCGAGGAGCCCGAATGGGTGGAGGCCGCCCCGGCGGCCGTGGGCCTCGGGCCCGCGACCACACAGGCGCGGCCGGCGACCGCGCCGCCAGCCAAGGTGAGCGGCCCGGGAATGGGCTGTTTAAGGGAGCTAAGCAAACCGGCCCGGGCCGCCCCGGCACCTCTTGGGCAGAGGGAGAGCCTGCACTGCTGCTTGTGGATCGGGGTGGCGGGGGAGTTAGTTTTGATTTGAAGATCCGGAAACTCCTAAAAAACTGACCTTAAAATATAATTTGTGAAATGTTTGTGTGGAGAAGAGCGTACCTGAGATTTAGAAAAACGAGCAGAAGCCTCAGGGTTAAAGTGTGTCCAAATGGGAATGCGGGGGTCGGGGCTTGGAGCACAGAGTAAATAAAAAGTTTGAAAAGTTAAGTAAGTTTTGCGTACACTGAGGGTAGAAGACAGTAGAGTAGTTTTAGCAGTGGAGTGGTTTCTCCAAATTTTCTCCCACCCGGCGACACTTTATACACTGGGAATCAGTTTCAGTGCTTCAGCATGGTAGACAAAAGCGTTCAGCACTGAGCTGCATCCCCCAGTCGTGAAAGGGTTTTTTAGTTGCTGTGTGGTAAGTATATTGGACACGGTGAAGGCAGGTAATAGGGAAGGTTATCAGAATCACTATTCAAAGGGGCCTCCGGGAACCCAGAACCTGGTTGAGGACCAGTCTCAGGACTTGAACCCCAGATCAGCCTCCCAGAAAACAGGCCATTTCCTATGAGCCTCAGCAGATGTGAGGATTACTGTACCTCCTTAGGGTGTTCCTGACTTTCAGTCCAGAGTGTTCTTTTCATGTCTGTACCCATGTTCCTAATGCAAGCCAGTGCCCTTCCTGTGTGCAGCTTCTTCCTATCAGGCTATTGTCTCTACTGCAGTTAGGAACATCTTTAACAGACATGTGAGATTCTGCCCTTCCTGTTTCAAGAAACCTCCCTGTAGTGCTGTCTGCCAAACGCAGAGATACCTGCAGTCTTGGCTCTGTGGCCTTAGCGCATTCCTCTAACAACTGACAATCCTTTACATGCTTAAAAAAGTAGGAGGGGGCCAGGAGAGATGGCTCAGTGGTCAGGAGCACTAGCTTTTCTCCAGAGGACCTGGGTTCAATTCCTAGCACCCACGTGGCAGCTCACAATGGTCTGTAACTCCAAATCCAGGGGACCTGATACCCTTACACAAATATACATGCAGGCAAAACCACTGAGGCACATAAAATAAAATTGAAAAAAAAAAAAAAAAGTAGGATGGGAACATTTTCTACCCTCCAACTTCCCAGAGGTTGAAATTACAGCCTGAAAGTTCTGGGCCTGGCAGACTTAACAACAAACTCATTAAGTTGGTTGGGAAGAACCACCAGTAGTTGAACCAGGCCACCACTTTGCCTTTTGTATTCTCTGGGCCTCATCCATTCTCACACCTACTCTCATCCCTTGTTTGCCTCCAGGGCCGCAAACGCCGCCATCTTTTGGCCACATTACGAGCCCTGGAAGCAGCATCTCTCTCCCAGCAGTCTCCCAGCCTACCTGGCAGTGACTCTGAGGATGAGGAGGTGATAGGACGGAAGAACAAACACCTCCAAAGGCCCTCACTTGCCAACGCCTCAAAGGAAGTAGTTGAGAAAAGGAAAAGGAAATGTCAAAAACAGGCACCGTCTATCAGTGACTCCGAGGGCAAGGAAGTAGAAAGGAAATACCACAGACAAGGTTCTCTTGGTGGGACCTCTGCTGAAGAAAAAGGAAAGAGGAAATGCCGAAAATACTCTCATTCACACCCAACCCAGCACCTGGACGGTATTGATCAAACAGGTACCAGTGTGTGTGTATGTGTGTATGGGGGCAGTGAGCTGACTGCATAGTTGACAAAGTTCTCTCTAACACATGCACACACATGCACACACACTGTGAGCTGGCTGGTCAGAGGCACTTTTTTCCAGGCTATCAACTGTGTTTTAAGGACAAGGGAATAGCCAGAATAACTTGCCATGCCTTTTAATTTAGGGGATCAAACCTTAACTGTTTTCTCATCTTCCTCTCTGCAGTTCACAATTCGAGGACAAGTACTGCTACACTTGACCCACCTAAGCCAAGCCCTGAGTCCACGTCACCTAACTCCTCACACACCCTGAGCCGCAAACAGTGGCGGAACCGGCAGAAGAATAAGCGGAGACACAAGAACAAATTTCGGCCACTTCAGACTCCAGACCAGGCTCCTCCCCAGCCTTCCACAGAGGAGGCTGAGGTACCTCCTGCCCCAAAGTCAGACAGTCAAGAGACTAGAGCCGGAGCGCTTCGAGCACGCATGACGCAACGGCTGGATGGGGCCCGATTTCGATACCTTAATGAACAGTTGTACTCGAGGCCCAGCAGCACTGCCCAACGCCTCTTCCAGGAAGACCCTGAGGCTTTTGACCTCTATCACCGTGGCTTTCAAAGACAAGTGAAAAAGTGGCCCCTGCACCCAGTGGACCGGATCGCCAAAGATCTCCGCCAGAAGTAATGGTGGTGTGTGTGTGTGTGTTGTGGACCATGTCAAGGGTGATGATCAAGGACTTTGAGCAGACCAGTATGTGACCCTTCCCTCCTTCCACTCCCAGGCCTGCATCCTTGGTGGTAGCTGACTTTGGCTGTGGAGATTGCCGCCTAGCTTCAAGTGTCCGGAACCCTGTGCACTGTTTTGACTTGGCTTCTCTGGACCCCAGGGTCACTGTATGTGACATGGCCCAGGTAAGCCCCTCTGTGTATCTGGCCTAATCCTCCTGGTCTTCCCATGCTAGTATCCACTTGAAGTACTTATTGCGGAATCTCCTCTTACAACACTGTGTGCTCCATCTAACGTTCAGGTGCCTCTGGAGGATGAGTCTGTGGATGTGGCTGTGTTTTGCCTTTCACTGATGGGGACTAACATCAGGGACTTCCTCGAGGAGGCGAATCGTGTGCTGAAGTCAGGGTGAGTCCCTAGAACATGTGATTTTTGTGTGCATACATGTGTCTATACCTTTCCTCATGACTTCCTCCTCTTCCCAGGGGTCTTCTCAAAGTAGCTGAAGTCAGCAGCCGCTTTGAGGATCTTCGGTCCTTTTTGGGGGCTGTGACTAAACTTGGCTTTAAGGTCATCTACAAGGTGAGGAGTCCTTAAGAAGTCTGCCCTTGTTTTTGTCCTTTTTCTGGGTAATGGTGTTCAGGAAGGAGGCTGTAACCACAGATAGGCATTTTGCTCTTTCAAGACAGAACTCTGGGAGGAACTGTGGGAAGCTGTCTGAGCAGGGGGAACAGAGATGTGTGGTTGAGGTGAAGATTTGCAGCTCATTGGTGTTCTCTGCTCCTAGGACCTGACCAATAGCCACTTCTTCTTGTTTGACTTTGAAAAGACTGGGCCTCCTCGAGTAGGACCAAAAGCCCAACTCTCAGGCCTGAAACTTCAGCCCTGTCTCTACAAGCGCAGGTGACCAGTAGACACCTGTTGAAAAGGGAGAGTTCAGACTCCAGACTCTGAACTCTGAAGATGGTATCGACCCAGGCTGTGATCCAGGACCTGGTACCTCCCTTTGCCTGTACCAAGAACACCGTGGTAAAGCCTCCAGCTCAGCTCTACTCCAGTGGAGTCTTCTTGGCTACAGAAAACAAGAAATTACTTGGGCAGGCTCAAGAAGGTTATCGTGAGGGCATGGATACAGCTGTCTGGGAATTGTGGTCACTTCAGGTATCATGGAAACTAGTTAGCTTGGAATTGATGGATTTCTGGGTTTGGTTTCTCTTCATCTCTCAGAAGGCATTTGGGCACTCCACTGTGCTGTCTTCTGACCTGTATTGATCAACCTCTGCTTATCCATAGTTTCTGTTCCCTCAACTTCAAGATTGCAGGTAGACACCTTTTGCCTTATGGCAGGTCCCAATGTCAGTTTGTCACTTTGGGCTGGGTGTTACTTAGTTTCTTTCTTTTTTGGAGTTGAGAATCATTTAAATTGTAGTTTTGTTGTTTTGAGGTAGCATTTCATATTAGTCCAGGCTGACCTCAAACAAAACTAATGGCAGTTCCCCTGCCTCAGCCTCCTGATTACTGATAACGGGCGTGAGCCACCATACCCATCTTAAGGAATTATTAATTTCTGCATATTCCATTTCTCATTTGAAAAGTGTAAAGTTCTTGTCTTACACCATGTTGTATGGGTTAACTGAGGAGAGCTGCAGCCAGAGCTGGGAATACTAAGGAGGCACTGAATAAACTGGTTATGGCTATTGTATGTATGTTGTCAGTCTTACAGTTCTTTAAAAAGCACCCTTAAGCAAGCTTGGAGTAAATTAGTTATGACCAAGAAAGATTGGGAGAGTTTGGTATAGGCATGTAAGCAGGCATAAGCTTTGCTGTATGGAGGCTTAGTGCATTTGAAGCTCTCCTTGGAAGGAGCTAATAAAGAAGCTGGATCTCTGTTTATTAGCAACAACTGATTGGGCTGCTCATTGGCAGGGTCTGGCCATGGTACCTACCTTGCATGTCTTAGAAAACTACAGGTCCTCAACTTCCTGAACTAGTGCTGAGGAAAGAGGATCAAGGCTGACATGCTGAGCTCATCCAGAGGTATCTACTTTGAATCCAGGTATACAGATACAGGCATCTACTTGTCCCCAAAAACTAAGACCTGAGAGTTCCTTCTAGGAGCAAATAAGTCTCAGGATTCTGAACCAATTAGGTGCTTCCAGTCCTAAAGGAATAAGGATTTTGAAGAAAAACACAGGCCAGAAGGCATGTTTAGAGGCTGGACTGTAGGGCCAACCTTAGCAGACACCATTTAGTATTTTTGTGTGTGCTGTTGGTACTGAACAACATCTCACTAACAAAGTTTCCTTATCTTCCCAAATAGCTTATTAGTTGTTTCATAAGCCCCCTCCCCAGAAGTATCGCTATTTTCAACATACTGTATGCAAAATGTTTCCTTAGTACACATGTGGGTGGCTTATCCATTTCACTGCAGTCTTCTCAAGCCATATTTATTGTTCTGTTTTTAGAGTTTGTTGCTGAAATTGATAGAACCAGGAGTGTTGCAGAAGCCAAGTCTGAGCTTATGCTAAGGGTACTGTGAGCTAGTGTTGGAGCAGCTGTGCCAGCAGACCCTCAAGATGTAGTTGGTACCGTATAGAGGGCATGGGGAGGAAGGGTCTGCTGGAAACCGGATGTGCTGGTGGCCATGCAAAAGGGTGAGTTTCCGCCCTGCGGAGATGACTAAGTGGGTAAGAGGACTGTTGTACAAGCACGAACCAACATAGCATAAAAGTGCAGGAGCTGCGGAGGGTTGGGATAGTGGAGGCAGAATACTGGGCTTGTAGGCCAGCCAAGTTACCTGAACATTGATGAGCTAGTAAGAACCTGTCTCCAAGTGATAGCGTAGAATGATAAAGCAGGGAGCTCGATGTCCCCCTGGCTCCTGCACCTGCACCTGAATGTGCACACAGCATGCCCAGCTCAAAGAACAGCAGGCTTGGATGAGCAGTACAGATTGAAGGAAGGGGAGGATCAGGCGGTGAGTGGTAATGGGAGGGATTAACTGTGAAAGCCAGTAGCTTGCAAACTTGAGGGTGACTGGAGTCATCTGCAAGGTTCATTGTAGTGCTGCGTTCCAAACCGTCTCTTACGGTTTCTGGTTCTGTACATCCGTGTTGAGTCCTAGAAATTCTTTTCTAGTGTCTTTGGGCTTTCTCCTTGGAGGAAACAAAATTTGTTCATAGAGAATGAAAGTAGGGGAGGACTGAGATTTTGAGGAGAGGAGAATGAAGATAAGAAGAGAATGAATGATGGTTGGATGGTGGCGCACACGTTTAAAACCAGCACTCAGGAGGCAGAGGCAGGCTGTCTGAGTTCGAGACCAGCCTGCACTACATAGTTCCAGGCCAGCCAAGAGGTGCATAGTAAGACCCTCCTTATTCCTGGCCCGTCAGAACCCAGCCCCTGTTTGTAGGAAAGGGGAGACAATCAGGTTTCTGCTCATAGTTCTAGCTAAGATCTACCGGAACCATTTGGGAAGCATGAAATACTTATTTCTTCCACTGAGGAATAATGAGCCCGGAGTCTCACTCCTGCCCTTGGAAAAATACCAAGCAAGGAAAAGCTTATAGGCTGTTGGGATACTGTGGCAGTAGCATGCTGCTTTGGTGCTGGCTTGCATTCCCAGATTGTGCCCTGGCAGTAGCACATGAGTATCTTCTGTGCGTCTTATGCTGAGTGTAGGGTAGGCTTGACCTGTCCTGTGGGATCATTTTGAAGAGATAAAGAGACTTCATAGCAAGCGGCGAGGAGTCAGACATTTGGGCTGATGGAGCAGTTTCGGGAGACCTCCCAGAATAGTGCAGTATCCATCGGACTAATGAGATTACTCTTTTAAATGTCCATCAGGCCTGTTGGACACAGAACTACCCAATCAGACCAGACTTGCATTCCCTTGCCTCTCCTTGTCAGTACTGGGGCCTAGAATTATGAGCAAGGAGGTGGAAAAGAAGTGTGCAGAGCAGGAAGCTCTCCTCCATTTCCCAAAGCAGGCTCCTTGACTTCCGTGAGGCAGAGCTGGGAAGGGGAAAGATTTAAAGCCACCAACAAGGGCCAGTTTATTTATTGTTATTCGGAATTAGACATTCTCATTAAGATTATTTGCATCTTGAGCTGATCACAGGACTGTCAGCCAGCTAAGAATATCATAGTGGGGCTGGATAGATGTTTCTGTGGTTGAGAACACTGGCTGCTCTTACAAGACCGAGGTTTGATTTCCAGCACCCACAAGGTGGCTCATAACCATGTAGTCCTAGGGGTTCCAGTGCCCACTTTGGCCTCTGGGCACACCAGGCACACACGTGGTCCACAGGCAAAACTCAAAAAAACAGAAGTAGACGAAAGAAGGAGGAAGAACCGTACAGACTTGCTGCAGCCTTTCTCCACCGCAGAGAAAGAGCAACCCTACTCTTGCAGAGCTGTAGGAGACAGTGAAGTTGAGTGTGGATATCAACCTAGACCTGGTGCATGTTCAGTATCCCTTCAGAGCTCTCCAGGCAGAGTGTTCTTGCTTCTGCAGTTATTCATGTGCTCCTGATTGTGTTCCTGTAATACAGTCCTAAGAGAACATAGTTCCAAAAGAAACAGTGTGATCTTGGCAGAGACAGCTCAGCCCCAAGCACTCACCAATTACGTAATTGCACAGAGCCCTGTGCAGCTTTTCACAGAGACTAACAATTCGAGCCTTTCATTTCCAGGTCATCCTCCTTCCCAGGTGAGTTTTCTAACTAGCCACCTGGTTCTAGGACTTTTGGCTACTGCAGTGATTGCTATGGGGATCTAATTGCCTTTGCTCCCAAAGCAAGTCAGTTTCCTTACTGCCAAGTGGTCTTTATGAAATGTAAATCAGATTGTGTTAACTCTGTAGAACATCCTTCAAGGGATTCTCACTGCTTGGGAACAAAAGACCGACTTCTCAGGCATTAGTGTAATCTTACCCAGGCATTCTGCTGTCCAGCTGCATCTTCACTCACTCCTCCACTCCAGCCTGAGCTATCTGTTCCTCATGCACCACAGCCCTCTCCACTTTTATACCTGCCTGCCATTTTCCTACAGTATTCTTTCCTGGGGAAGAAATTCTCCCGGTGCCCTCTTTTTGGACATACATTTCCAGCCCTGTGCATTAGGCAGGCATTGTGACTAGTGGATAGTGGGAGTGACATTTTCAGACCAACGAACATGTAGATAAGACCTTTGTGTTTTCTCCCAGTCCCTCCCCTAACTAGGAAGGTGACCTTGAAGGGCAGGTTTTTAAGGTGATAGAATCATGGTATGCAAGGAGTTTAGCTATTTTGGGAGAAAACTGGAGTCTGAAACAATTAAGCTCCTTCAGCGATGAATGTGATCATGTCACAGCAGTTGTCTTTATGCACCATTGATATGTCTCTCTGTCCAGCTATCACAAACCCTGTTACCTTTAGGGTGCTTCAACACTTAACCTTCCCAGATGTCACTCTGCACCCTCTAATTGTCCTACTTTTAGAGATTTTTATTTCTTAATTAAGTGTATGAGGTCAGGTTGTGCATGTGTGAGTGCAGTGGCCAAGGTCAGAGACATTGAATTTCTTGAAGGTACAGTTACAGGCAGTTACGAGCTGCCTGATGAGGGTGTAGAAAATTGAACTTGGGCCCTCTGCAAGAGAAGTACTTTGTGAGCTATCTTTCCAACCCCTTATTCTACTTTTAAATGAAGAAAAATCATGCTCATAATCAGAAAACAAATTTTTATCAATTATTTGTGACCAAAAATCCAGCTGAATGTTTTAAACATTTATTTTTTTCTAAGATAACAAGGGACCTGAAGGTTGGTGACTTGGCTTTGGTTCAGGAGCTCGAGAGTGTTAGGAGTAAGGGTTTTGTGATTCTCTTGTAGTTCAGTGTATTAGGAGAATATGATCTTTTGCTTATTCTTTACCTTTCCTGCTTGTTTGGGGATCAGAATGAAGATATATTACAGAAGATGAAACTTAGCCAGCAAATACATCATTGATGTGTTTTACCAAGACAAACATTTGAATGTTGACCCTTGTGAGGTCCCTGGATCTCCCCAGGGGGACATGTGCATTAACTGACTTTGGTTGATTCCTAGGATAATAAACCAACTGCCCCTCAGATTTATAGCTCTTAACCCTGACAGCGCATGCTGGTTACTTCTTGTCAAATAGGCACAAACTAGAGTCACTTGGGAGGAGAACACCTCAGCTGAGAAAATGCCTCCATCAGATTGGCCTCTAGGCATGTCTGTGGGACATTTTTTTGATGATCCTGTGGAGGGCCCAGCCCAGTCTGGGCATTGCCAATCATAGTCAGGTGGGCCTGGGCTGTGTAAGAAAGATAATTGAATAAACCAGGGGACGCAAACTAGTCAAGCCACGTTATAGCCTCTGCTTCAGTTCCTGCCTCCAGGTTCCTGCCTCAAGCTTCTGCCCTGGCTTCCCCTGATGATGGACTCTAATGAAACCTTTCCTCCCCAAGCTGTTTTTGTCAGCTTGCTAGAACAAGGCAGCAAGCTAGAACACAGTAGATCTACTGCCATCTAGTGTTAAAAGAGTCTCACCTAGCAAGAAGCCTTCCCAGGGAAGGTCCCAATATACCCTCAAGATTGGTTATCTTTCAAGGGGCACATGGGAAACCCATGTACGTTTATCCTGCCAAATGCTGGCTAGGCAGCAGGTGACAGTGTGGCAGTTCTTTCCTTGTGCTGATAAGAGGGACCAGTCACTGTGTCTATATGGTTCCCAACCAGTTCCCCATGTGTTCCCTCATATTGGATTTGTTGTGTGTCCCTAGACTCATACATATCTTTGACGCACTACATGGTGGTATGTGCTATAGTGGAGAATTGGCTGTGTTCTTCATACGCATTGTCTTCCTGGGAAGTCAATTGTATTGTATATTCCCCAGCTTCCCATAGAGTTGCGTATCAACAGGTAATGGAGTTGAGACAATTAGTTAATATTGAAATTGCTGCTTCCAGACTTAGATCTTTTAAGAGACAGTTCCCTCATGTTATTTCCACATTGCCTAACTATTAAAGTAACTTTTATTTGCCTAATGTAGTTGTCATCTCAAAGGCTTATTGCCTCTGGCTGCTAACCTAATTCTAGTCCTGGAAGTGCCTAGCCTCTGTACAATCCAATCTAGGCCTAGAATTTTTCAGCTTCTGAGACGTACTGCTGAATAAGCTCACCCTTTCTAGTTCCTTCTGAACTCTTGCTAGCTGGTTCAACTCAGCTATTCTGGGTCAAACTTTTCTCCTAGCTGACTGATTGAATCTGGCTTCTCTCTCTGCCTCTGACTGAATTGCTCTGCTTGGCATCAGACTAACTCTAGCAGTCTATTCTAATCTTCTTTGGTTTGTTCTGTCTTCACCCAATCTATCTAGCATGTTCCACTAATTGAACTGCCACAAACTCAACTCCACCGCCCAGCCTCTCAACTCACTGACTTAACCAAACTGACTGAACAGAACTGACTAGAATTTAAGAGATCTGCATCCTCTATCTCCTGCATGCTGGGATTTAAGGCATGTACCACTATGCTTAGACCTAAGCTTTTCTCTACTTGGAACTTGCTTTGTACCAGGCTGGCCTTGAACTCAGAGATCTTGCCTCTGTCTCCTGGGATTAAAGGTATGTCTGTATTCAGTCTAGACCTAGAAGGTCATTGGATGTGATCTCTTGCCAGAACAGCTATGTTTTGAATTAAAATTCAAGAAGGCGAGCTGGAGAGATGGCTCAGCTGGTAAGAGCACTGTCTGTTCTTCCAGAGGTCCTGAATTCAATTCCCAGCAACCACATGGTGGATCACAACCACCTATATATGAGATCTGATGCCCTCCTCTGGCATACAGGCATACATGCAGATAGGGTACTCATAAAGAAAATAAATACATAAAATCCTAAAGACAAATTCAAGGGGGCATTTTTGTAGAGACAGTTGGGGGCTGAAAACATTCTAGGCCTAGGCTAGAAACTTTCAGGATTAGGTCTAGGTTAGCAGTAAGCCTCCAAGATGACGAATCAGGGGAATAAAAGTTACAATGATACCAACTTGATGTTTTTTTGTCCCTGGGCATCACCAAAACTAGATAGTCACTATGAATAGGAATGTCTGCATTAGGCTTCACTTGAGTAAGAGGTACATTGCTATTTTTTGAGGCACCAGTAAGCAAGCTCCTTAAATATTGGGGGCTGGAGAGATGGCTCAGTGGTTAAGGGCACTGGCAACTCCTCCAAAGGACCTGGGTTCAAATCCCAGCATCCACATGGCAGTTCACAACTGTCTGTAACTTCAATTCCAGGGGATCTGACACTCAGACATACATGTGTGGCAAAACACAAATGTAAATAAAATATTATTTTAAAGCCCAAACCATTGATGATTAAAGCTGATATAATTTTAAGATTTTTTTTTTTTTTTTTTAAGCTGGGAGTGGTGGCATACGTCTACAATCCCAGTACTCTAGGAGGCAGGTGGATCTCAGTTCGAGGCCAGCCTGGTCTACAGAGCAAGTCCAGGACAGCCAAGGCTACGCAGAGAAACCCTGTTTCAACCTTTCCTCCCCCCAATTTTTTTTTTTACATATTTATTTATTTTATGGAGGGAAAGTGTTAATGTGTGTGCCATAGTATGTGTGTATGGAATATGGAGAACATTCGGCGGTAATCTGCTTATGTTGTGGTTTCCAGGGATCCAGACCAGGTTGTCAGTCTTAGAGACAGATGCCTTTACCTGCTGAGCCATGTCACTTCGGTGATTTTTTTTTTTCCTATTAATGTAGATTGAGAGGTACTCTGCTCACACTCAGGGACACAGCTAATGGAAACACTATCTCAACATATGCTGTTGTAGTCCCTGAGACAAGAAAAGGGAGCAAAGGCAAAATCATCTCATTACCAAAGCAGGACTCATTTCTGCTCCTTTGTAATTGACCAAAACAACTATCAGTGTGAGATATAGCATCATAGATTAAAAACAAACAAAACTCAAAAAGCCTCCAGTCATACCCACAAAGAAGAGATACGGCATTGGTGCCGTTTAGCAATTATCCCAATATATTTCTGACTTGTCATTCCTATACATAGTGACATTTGTGAAAATTTATTTTAATGTTTCTTCTTTGTATGTATTCTTACCAGGAATATAAATAACCAATAGTATAATTATATGCATAAAAGTATAATCTCAAAATTTTAGATGCTATTTCCAAATTAATGAGTGCTTAAGATCAAACCCAGGGCTTTGTGCATGTAGGCAAAAACTACCAACCAAATGAGTCGCATTTCTAGCTCCAAAAGGAATTTTAAAAATTTCTTTTACGAATAGTTCACTTTATATTTTATATATATATGCACACACATACTGTGGTTTGAGTTTGAGTATGTTGAAGGTCTGGTCTCAAGCAGTTGGGTGTTATTTTGAGAAACGGTAGGAACTTTCAAATTTAGGCCATAACTGCAGGAAGCAGGTCACTGATGATTTAACCTTGAAAAGTGTATCTTGCCTCCAGCTGCTTCCTTTGTCCTCTGCTTCCTGACCATTATGACTTGACTTTACTCCAGTTCATGCTCACTGCCTTGGTGCTCAGCCTATCCCCAGGTGGACGGCAATGGAGTCACTGTGAACTAACTCCTGCAATCATGAACCAAGACGGCACCTTCCTTGAGTTGTTTCTTTCAGATATTTGTCACATTGATGGAAAGTCTAACCATAAATTTATCCAGGAGAAGTCAGGTTTTACTGTGATTAAACCTGACTTTGTGATTCTTTGGGATTGGTTTGGGAACAGAATTTGGAAAAGTGCAGAGTTATAAACTAGAGAGGTGTCAGAATGTTAGAAACGCTTAATGGGTGAGAACTCAGAAGGCAAGAATGCTGGTTAGGAGTGCAGACAACAAAGATGAGAATAACATCTCTCTTGGGGAACTGAACCACTACATGCCATTCATTTTTAATCCTAGCAAAGAACTTGTATCCCGAGTCTTTGCATGAGGCTGAATTTAAAGGTGCAGACTAGTTAATACAGCAGAGGACGTTTCAAGGCAGCCTGGCATCCAGGCATGGCGTGGTTGCTTATTAGTAGCTGCTTTTACTTAAATTTATAGAATTGTTACTAAAAGCAAAGTGTTGAAATTTGGAAAAAAAAAATTGAAAGTTGAAGCCAAGAGAAATGTGACTGTTGAAGAGACTAGGGCCATTAGAAAGAGTAGACTGTGTAGTTGTTCACCTCCACCAATGCCAGCCAATACTTGGTAGATAGAGTCAGGAGGGTAAAGAATTCAAGATCAACTTCAGGTACAGGGCAAGTTCAAGTTCAGACCGTCAGTATGAAACCCTATCTCAAAGACAGGCTAAAGCAGCAACTCGGTGGTTAACAGCACATGATGTTCTTGCAGAGGACCTGGATTTGGTTCCCAGAATCCACATCGCAGCTCACAACTTTCCGTAACATGGTTTCAAAGTCTCTAATACCCTCTGACCTTCACAGGTCTAGGCATGCCCATAGTGCACATACATACACTCATGTACATAAAATAAGTCTTTAAAACAAACCCCAAAACAATGATCAGAGCTTGGCATCAGAACAATAGAAAAGTACCTGAGGGCATCTCAGCAACTGGCCAGCTGCCACCCACGGTAGGCACAAGGGTATAAAGGTTTTAAATTCATTCAAAAGACTTTGCTTTGAGAGCTGTTCTCTTAGGGCCACTTAGGAAAGTGTTGAGCTGATGGCAGACAGCAGCACTGCCTATGTGATGCTGGGGTTTCCAGCATATAGAATGTAGGAGTTGTAGAGTTACAGGCTTTCTGTGTTTCAAAATCTGGAAGGCCAGATTCCCCACAGGAAGTCTCTGACAATGTGTGAAGGTGAGAGTGTGAGTAGAGCTGCAGAGGAGACTCCAGAAAGTTAGAGGCGCCATGGACATGGAATATCTGCCAAGCAAAGCCTGGGACAGTGAGTGGAGCATGCCCTAGAGAGAAGCCATATGGGCTGTTAGATGGCAAAGCATCAGTGGTGGAGATGGTCCCATGTCCTTGAGCTCATATCGCATCACACATACCTAGGGTGTTTCTGACCATGGCTACAGGACTTAATGTTTGTCCTGCTGAGCTTTAGTCTTGCTCAAGTCCAGCCCTTCTTTGGTGTGTGTTTATTCCACCCTCTTAGAATGGGAGTTTCATAGTTTGAAATATTTCCTGAGTTTTATGGGGGTTTATAGCTAAGCGTTCATATCTGAGGACACTTTGGGCAATGCATTTAAGCTGGATATGGTGATTTGTGCCTCTAGGTATAGCATTTGGAGAACGGAGGCAGGTGTTTAAGGTCAGCTTGCAACACAGCAAGACTGTGTCTCAGAGAAAGAGCGTGCGTGGGGCGGCAGGTGCTTTTTCCAAGGTAAGAGAGATATGACCCTTTGGTGAACTTTGGGTATGATGTATTCCCTAAGTGGATGCATGCATAGAAGGCTTAGTCCCCTCATGGTGGCGCCATTAGAGGGTGAGTGACTAATGAAGGTGCTAATAGCAACCAATGGACGAATTGGTTATTAAAAGGTGTGGTCTGCTTAGAGGAAGCAAGCATTCAACTGCAGAGCATGCTTTTGAAGGGTAGAACCTGTCCCTGGAACTTCCTTGGGACAAGAAATAGGTTTCCAAGGAAAGCAACAGTTTGGTGCTGAGCAACATTACCAGTAAAAGAACACTTTATGTGGAGGAGTGCCTGCTCAGCTGGTTATTGTTGAAGAGTGAGGGCCCTGAGTCCCATTTGGCCTTTGCTTTTGGTATATGACTCAACCAGAGAGTGTGGTAAGGCAGAACTGGGGCGTTCCAATAATGCTACTAAATGCCTTCAAGCCACTTTCAACTTTAGGGTTCTACATTCAGAAAACACCCACTGGATATGTTTAGCGCAACTGCTGAGACCATAGTAGAGAGCTGTGCAAGGACCCAAAATTCTGTGTTAGCCATTGAAGATCTGCCGATCCCCTGGTAAACACGACAGCAGGCCCATGTACCCACAGCCTTTGCCCCACTTGTTCTGTACATGTGCCCCTTCTCTATCAGTAGCATTCTTTAACCTCGTTGTGTCACATTCACTCTCTACACACTCCAATCTTCTCCCATGTCCCAAAAGTGATTACTGGCATCACTACAGCTTTATTTTGGGCTCAGGATAAGGCTGGGCTGCACGCATGGACTCTCCGTTGGATACAGGTGTCGGGGCTGAGTTTTGTGGGTAGTGGCAGGTACATCAGGATGTTCTTGCTGTGCAGCTTGGTGGTGCCAAGGGGCCCGGTCATATATACAGGACAGGAATACACACTCAGGCCACCTGAGACTGGTGCTTCCTTGGTGCTCCAAGATTGTATGCTGATGCTGACAGGAGGCAGAGGGCTGGGTTGGCTGGAAAAACTATCCTGCAAGGCCCCAGCTATCTGGTCCCACTCTGCGTGCTGGAGTTGTAACCCAATCAGCAGCAGTCCCATTTCTGGAACCTTGGGATTTGGGCTGTTCTCCACCTGGGGGGGGGGGGCGGCAACAGAAAACAGTTAAGCAAAGCTGGGAAGGTAAGAGTCAGTCAGGGACAGACAGGATGGGATGTAATCAGATTCTGTTAAGGATCAGGAACTGGGAGCAGAAAGAGTGACATCAAGATACCCGGATATGCAGAGGGTGGTTGTTCAGCTCCTGATGTCTAGGGTGCGAACTGCCGGATTTAGAGCCTAGGTTATGCAGGAAAGCCTCCCAACGCAGCGCTAGCAGCAGGCGACGGGGGTGTCGGAAAGCTGACAGATGAAATATGCGCTCTGGTTTGTTGGCATTTTCGCTCATATCGCTCTCTAGGTAGCGAACCAACAGTTGCCCACGGCGGGACAGTTGTCGTAGCCATTGCCAAGGCAGCTGTGGACCAGCAGGTGCATGAGATCTCCAAGGCCGAGGTAGGCGACCAGCCCAAAGAGCTTGGGCCACCGCGGCACAGCGGCTGGAAGTGCACGGGGTCTCACCCTTCAGCTGCTGCAGTAGGCAGTCAAGGTCACGCTGCAGTATGACCACCAGCTGTCTCAGTTCCAGCACCTCGGTCTCCAAGAAGCCCTCCAGAGGTTGCCGGGCACTGGGCCCAAGCACCGCCCAGGGGGTGGCACACTGGCTTGAGCAACAGTAGTTGGTTAGCAAAGCCTGAAGTGCCACCAGCCTCTTCTTGGCTTGCACCAGGCGATGTCGAAGTCGCCTTTCTTTGTAGTGGGTGAGTCCTCCGTACACTGAAGGAACCCACACAGGTGAACACTGCTGCAGCATATTCAGGAGAGCACGACTTTGGCGTCTCAACAGCCAGGCCTTGGGCCCTTCATTTAGCCCACAGCTGCGAGGTTCAGCTGGTGTGGGCAGTAGGTACATCCGGGCATTGAACTCCGTCATGGCATCCAGCTTCCCTAACTCTTAGGATTGGAGGTGAGGAGGTGAGGAACAAAATATATTCTCCCCACCAGACCCTAGGAAGGAGGCCTTCCTCTAACCCCATAACTATCAACATTGCCTTCTCATTCCTTTATTGGTGTAGATATTATGCACCACATTCCTGTGGGGGACAGCAGTGCAATGCACTATTATTCCCTACCCCAGTATGGACAGCTGCCTGAAGCTTACCTGGGCTGGGCATCAGAGTGGCCAGCAGATGCTGAGGTGTGTGTGGCTGGACCCTGTTCGTGCTCCTGGGATCCAGGCAGGCTCGTGTCAGGCTAGCCAGGGCCTCTCTGTCCTCCAAGTCCCTCAAAGAACCTCCATAGAAAACTTCAACTGCAGATGAAGTCAGGGGCCCTCAGCTTCAGCCCTTCTGGTTTTCCATCACCCCTCCAATCAAAGCTGTGTGTTTATTCATCACATGTGTCCTGGCCTTCAGACTCCCAACCAACCCTTTTCCAGGTCTTCTGGGGGACAGGAGGAGGACCTCACCAGCCAGCTCCAGCAAGGCAGCACTGGGGTTGCTGAGACTGGTCCACAGCTGCTCTTGGGTCTGAAGAGCCTTGGTCAAGGTCACCTGACTCCTGAGTAAGGGTACAGAGAGTATTAATAGCAACAGACTGAGGACTCTCACATCTTTTCTTCATTGAAAGCTTGTCTCCTGAACTCCAGACTCATGAGGGCTCGCAGGACATTACTACTTTGCACCCCAGTACAACTTGCTCTCTACTACAGTTTTCACTTTGCCCTGTAAGACCTGCTCCACCTCTTAGCCTAGTGAGCGATATCACCAGCCACCCAGTTGTCTAAAAGGAAGTCTAGGAACCATCCTTATCCTTCACACTGTACTTATTCCTGACCTCTAACTATCACTCATGCCATGATCTCCTCCTTATATCCTCCACTAAAACTGGTCTTTTCTGCAGGCCCATGCCCTCTGCCTGTTCTTCACCTCACAGCCTGGGTGATGTTTTCAACACGCAGAATCAAGTTTTCTCTTCTACTTAAACCCCCCTCAGTGACTTCCTGATACCTGCAGGATAACCCCAGGCCTCTTGCCACGGTTCTAAAAGCCCCTTTTGATAAACTTCACCTTTTTCTAGTCTATCACCAGCATATATATGCATATCACCCACACTAAAGTCATTCCCTCTGCTCAAAACAAAAACAAAACAAAACCCCTGTTTCTACCCAATTTGTGTCTGCTTTTAAAGCTCAGTTCAAAGTGAGATTGCAGATAAAGTCCTTGGAGAAGACTTCCTTGCCTTCAGTCTTTGGAGGTTCCAAAGATCATGTGGAAGATACTCAGTGTTTGCTGTTTGACTGAATGGGACTGGGGAATCACTCACCAGCGCCCCCTGTGCGCTTGCAGCTTTAACCCATAGAGCTGTCTGTGTAGTAGGAGGCCATGAAGGAAGAACAAAGGCATTGTCTGGGTGAGGGGTTGTGCGCAGAGTCCTTGCTGGGAATTCACACTGTCAATCAAGATACGGCCCAGTTCTAAGGACTGGTCCCAGAAAACAGGCATGGAGTGCTGGGTCAGCATCCCTGTGGAAGCAGCAGTGTGTGGAGTCAGCACAGTGGAGTTACTTTCCCTCCCTTGGACTAGATAGCTTGTAAGGGGATGCTGCTCACCTGGCAAGGAAGCACTGGCCTCAGTAGACACAATCAGCCAAAGACGGAAATCATTGTGTACAGTGGCCACATTCCTGCTTTCTGGTTCTGCTAACAGTTCTGAGTCTAAGGTTAGATAAGGGGCTGAAATAAATCCTCCAGTAATGAATGGACTGACCCACAGGTCCAGGGGTCATATTCAGGACTGGAACAACAGGATTCAGACACAAGGCCAAAGAGATAGGCTTAGAACTTGGAAATCAGCCATGAAGCCTTAGAATTCAATCTCAGGACCAAGTATTGGGTAGGATCCTTGAAGCCATACTGAGGCAGTACACTGTTAAAAGTTATTTTTATATTGTGTTTGTTTCTCGCTTTCTTTCTTAACCCAGCTATTACCCAAATAATTGAGACTCTATTATATTATTTTTAATAAGTTTCACAGTGCAGTTATTACTCTATTCTTAGCTCTCTAAGCTAATCTGGTTTCCTCCTAGCATATATCCCAGAGATACTTGGACTTTGTAGCTTCGCTGTTCCATCTCCTCTCTTCTGATGTCTCCTGGACCTCTGCCCAGCTGAATCTCTCCCTCCCCCACTTCCTCTTCTAACTGTTCCTCCCCTGGCTGGTAGGAAGTCCAGCCCTCTCCTCTCCCCTGCTCAGTGATTGGCTGTAAGCTACTTCATTGGCATATCAGGGGTCAGTTGAGGAGTAGTATTTACACAATATTGAGACAGGAGAGTCTCTGAACAAAGATTGCAACCAGATATTTTGGGGGAGGTACAGAAATCAGCATTTGAATTACACAATAATCTTATGCCTACAGTATGCTTACCCTTGGCTCCATTGAACAATCCCAGCAATGGCTGTAGCAGCTCTTTTGGCCAACGGGGCATCAAATGACAGTTATCCAGCACCAACCAGTGCCCCTGGAGCATAGATTGGCATAGAGTGTTGACTGTAGCTGACACAGGGTCCCAGTCTTGAGAGCCCAGTGCTATCACATGCAGATTCTTCTGTGTCTAGGAACCAATATAAAGGTGATAGAGTGATTGCAAGGTGATCTTGGGGTGATTTGACAGACTCAGAGTTATGCCACAATAATCGTAAAGTAACCGTATGATGTAAAAAAGACTCATGAGCATGCTGGGACAGAGACCCCATACTCCATCCCAGCCCACAGAAGCCCACTTACTCTGGGCCAAGTGACTAGATTCACACCTTTCCATGGTTGGCAGCCAGTTTCCGGATGACAGTCACAGGATGCAGGGTGGCTGTAGGGTGGCCAGGTGGCGGCAGAAAGATCAGTATGGGCTGAGTAGCCCGACTATGTTCAAAGATCAAAGTAGGGGCACCTAGGTCTTCTTCTAGTGGCCGACCTAGTAGGCTGGTGGTGAGGTCTGCTAGGGCACTTGCCAGGCAATCTGGTCTCAGTACACGCCACAGGATCAGCTTCTGGAAGAGGCTAAGTGGCTCAGAATTAGGACCAGGTGCAGGCCCTAGCACAGTGGATGATAGGGACAGGTAATCTTGCCACACACTGGAGTGGCCTGCCAGGGATGCACGAAGCCCAGCAAATGCAGACAGCTCCTCCAACACTCCACATTCTTGCCAGGCTCTTATACCTAGCCAGGCTGGCTTAACCACACCAGGGACCTGAGTGGTTTGGCCTGTGCTGGGAGAGGCTGACAGTCCAGGCCACAGCGCCAATCTTTCTAGCTTTGGTGTCATCTTTGTCACTTGAAGCAGGGCCAGAGCACCCAAGGCACCCACGAGGGGCGCATGGGTCAAGCCTAGGACAGCCACAGCGTTACTCAGCAGCTGGCGGGTCAGGTATACTTTCACCTTCAGCAAATGGCTGTCCAGGTCCTCTCCATGATGACTATCATGCGGCTTCATGTTGTCTAGTGCCCGCCTTGTCACTGCCAACCAGTTCTCTGAATTCATACAGAAAAATGGCAGCAGGTTCTGCAGTGTGCTTAGAGCCTCCACCACAGTCATTGCATGCCAAGCTACCTGCCGGTAGGGTGCCCACACCGCCGCCTCCTCCAGCTTCTGTTCTTCTAGCTCTTCCCAGTCAGCTCTCAGTTGGCATAGCTTTGCCTGAGTCCTCACCATTTGTCTCAGAAGCTTGGATGATTTCGGACACCTTCCATTGTATTGTAGCAATATCATCAGCAACTGTTCCTGAATGTAGTAATTTTTTGGATGGACCTGGACCTTCGTGGTAATCCCCGAACATCAGCTCCAACTCTGTACTTGGACCCTTCCAATGTTTATCCCACCCCACAGACTGGGCCCCCAAGCACCTCAGCATCCTCCACAGCTTTAGAGGTATCCACTGCACTGAGTTTGAGGTCCTGCCAGCGGGTTTCAAGCTCGGGGCGCTCTCTGCACAGGATTTCATGCAGCATCTGTTCTTCTAGTATCTCCATGTTTAGACCCAGATCCAGAACATTCACCTTTTTCAGCAAATCACAACCTAGTACTTGGGTCACATGAAAAATGCCAGTTCACCCATGTCAGAGTCAAGGGAGGAGTAGACAAGGAATTCGGCTCTCTTATTGCAATTCTGAGCCTGCTCTGGGCCTCGTTGAATGAAAGGCCCCTGCCATCTCCCAGAGGGATGATTCTGAGAGCTGAGTATGTCCACGAAGCCATGCTAGTAGCTTACAGCCCGGTCTCACCTTGTTCCAAAGCACGGATGGGAAGGGTAGTGCTCAGATAGAGACAGAAGCCAGGCTGCACGCGGGGTGGGCCCAGATTCTCCCTTGACAGCAGCCACTGAAGTTCTTGGCACCCGAGGCTCAGCTCCATATTGGTCAAGAGCACAGGCAGGCCTGTGAGGGGAAGTGAAAACAACCTACCCACAATGCCGGCACCCATGCCACCCAGTCTGCACACACTCGTTTCCAACCAGCTCTCTCTTGGCTGATAACAGGGCTCTATCAAAATTCTTCAGCACAGTGGGATGCAGGATCAGAACAAATTGGGGTGTGAGAGAATTGTGGGGCTACAGAATTAGTAAAGTAAATGGGGGTTATGGCTCTCACCATTGGCAGCTGCCTCCAGGAGCTGTGGACCCAAATCTTGGTCTGTACCTGAGAGCACAGAGAGGCAGAGGGGTGGAGACTGAGTCCCAGAGGTTTGGCTTGAGCTGGAGTTCTCTGTTCCATTCTCTTTCTCTGTTTCTTGGGCCTCCTGCTCCTTCTCCTCCTCACTCTTGTTTTCCTCTGTTTTCTGCTCTTTGGTTTGGTCCCTGACCTTATTTCCATCTTCATCATCATCTTCCACTTCTTCTTTCTTTTCATCCTCATTGTCTTGATTTGTCACCAGGCTCTTTTCTGGGGTGGAAAGATGCAACAGAGTGTTTCTTAGAGGAGGAACTGGGTTTCTGGGTAGTCCTGATTACTCAAGGGGAGGGTTCATGAGTCAAGATCTAGAGGAAGACAATTTAGGAAAGCTGCTTAAGCTCTGACTCAGTTTTCACATCTGACAGGGGAGTTGATATTACTGATGGCCCTATAGGGTTGCTCTACAGATTTGCTGTGATGATACACAATTTGGACCAACACATGGTGAACAGTAATCACTGGTCATCATTATTACTTTAAAGTTAGACTAGCCGGCCCCAAGAAGGGCTAGTTCTCTCCAAAATTGGCTCCACTTCTCCCCATTCTATAGATTGCCTCAATACCCACCCCACCTTTTTTTACATAAGCTCTTCTGGCGGTAACAACTAAAAGCTGTCCTCCTTAATATAGGAGCTGGTCCCTGAGGCAGAGACTTGTAAGTGAAAGGCTGTAAACTATTGCACTAGACAAGTCATGGCTGCGTACTGGAAACCACACAAGGCAGTAGGGGCAGCCATTCCCAACCCTTTCTCCTGCAAGAACAGAGAAATGCTTGTGTTTTGTTTGTTTGTTTGTTTGTTTTAACGAGACTTTCTTCCAAATGTAGGCTTCCAGGCCTACAGTTTGTTACATTCATTTTTTTCTCTTGCTAACAAATTACTACAAATTTAGCAGTTCAAGCCACTATTTATTATCCTGCTGAGACATTGACATATCTGTTCCAGCATCTTGCATGTTCCAGCATTTGCTTGTTCCTGCCTCAACTGTTTCAATTGCTGTTTCTCCTCAAAGCCTGCTCCCAAGAGATCTTTGAAGAAAGCTACTAATCTTAATTGGTCCAGCACTTTAGACTGTTCCAAACAGGACTTTTATTAAGCCTGAAATTTCTCAACATTCAAAGACTGGAACACAAATGTTACTGCTTGCTTAATTAACCAACTTTTCCCAATTTTCTTTGGGCCCACTAACAGGATTTCTGCATGTCCAAAATGTCAGCTAGAAGAAATCCATGAGAACAACGTCCAGTTTTCCTTAAGGGGGTTGAATAGGTTTTTGGTTGTTTTCTGTGGCTATGAATGTTTATTGTCATTGGGAGATGTTTATAAATTATTAATGGTTTTATTCAGAGTGAAACAAGGTTATATTCAGGGTTTTCTCTCTTTTCTTTTTGCTCTATTTTTCTTTCTTAGACAAGGAAAAAAGGGATTGAAAGCAAAGAAGGGGGAATACAGGGATATCTTGTAGGAATAAGACGAAAGGTAGATTATTGAATCTATTCAACTTACATTTTTATTTGTTATTCTCAAATAAGATTAATTTGAATTCTGGTATAGTATTTTGCATATTGATGCAAAAATAAGTATTTTTGATCGCTTTAGTATATTAGTAGAAAGTCAAGGTTACTTCTAATACTTTTAAACTGCTGTTAAAAACGGATTAGGGTATTAGGTAATACAAGTTAATTGCTGGTTAATCAACTCATAGTCATGTCAAACACTAGCGTAATTTATCACAGGAGTATGCATCCTAGGTTTAACAGATAGATATGATTTTGTAGACAGATCGATTACATAAAGATAGGCAGTCTTCAAAAACATCAGAGACCTACAGAATATGGCATTTAGAAGTGTCCTTATTATTTTAAAGATTCTTTGATAATGAGACAAGTCATCTCCTGGCAGCACCCCGCCTGCCTCAGAGAAGATGATGAGCATTAAAGAACCTCCATATGGAGATGGCTTCAAATATGGCAAACGAGCCACTCGGGTAAAGAAAATACCCTTCCTTCATGACAGACAAATTATGCCAAAAATGGGCAAGCTTAAATGCAGGACAAGTCAACTGCCAAACTCTGCCAAGATAGGGTAAGCAAGTCCTAAATAGTTCATGCTTCACATTTATGTCTGTCAAATAGTCTGAGTATAACGTAAAGAGTTATGGGCAAACTGTCTCTGTCAATTTTTTATTTTTTGGAAGCTGCTAACATGCACTTCCTATTTACTCTAGTAACTAATTTTATTCCTTCTCAAGTCTCTGATGGGGTTGAAGACCAAATAGTCGTAGTGCCACATTTAAGCTTAACTTGTTTAGAAGTTAAAAAATGCTTTCATTTCAGTAATACCAATAAAGATAAAAGTTAATTTAGGTATAGAACTTTTAACTTGTCAAGATAGATAGAATAATCAGATACTTTCTCCTAGGTTGCTAAATACACATGGACTGGACATTGCACATGTAGATTTTACCTAACAGTTTTCATAATTTCATAATTGTTATTGTATTGAAAAAAAAAGGAGCCTTTTATTGGACTTAAAAGGGGGAAATGTTGGTATAATGTTCTTTTGGAATGTATACACTGTACCCTTGTTCATTCAAATGCTGATTTCTCTGCCCCACTCTCTGGTTTCAATCTGGACATTGCATTGTGATACTTATTCTAAGCATCACCTGTCTCAACTTTGTGTAAACATGACACAATAAAACAACCAGCCACAATGTTGAGCAATGGAGAGGAAGGAGTAGGAAGGAGAGGGGAGGAGCCAGAGGACAGGAGGGAGTGGGAGGCAGGAGGAGGAGGAAGAGCAGAAGCTGGGAGAAAGAGGCTGGAGGAGAGGTCCTGGAACGACATGGAGAAATGAACCAGTCCTAAGATATCACTAAAAGCAAGTATAATGGGTAAAATCTGAATAGTAGGAAACTATGTGGGCTTGGAGGTTTAGGATGGAATAACTATTGCCCAGCATTGTAATCTAGGTTAATTAAATAAATCCCAGTCTCTGTGTGGTGATTTGGTTACACAGCTCTTTAGGAATAACCACAGCTTTACTAAAGTAATATCAATAGTAAATATTAATTGCCACATACAACATTATCCCTAAGTATTGAAGGCTAGTGGTCCAGCATAGCAGGGTTAGCGAGTCTGTGCTCAGCTGCACACTGGGCTTAGATGAAGGTCTCATCTGGGGTTGTAGGTCCTCCTGCAGGTTTAGTGTATTATTTTTTGTTTGGTTGTTTTTGTTTGTTTGTTTTTTGTTTTTTTTAAAGGTAAGATCTCATTATGTTTACCAAACTGTCCTCAAGCTGTCAGGCCCAATCCATCCTCATGTTGGGGCCTCTTAAGTAGCTGAGCGTACAGGTGTGTACCACTGAGCCTGCCTTTTACTGGGTTTTCACAGTATTGATTTTCTTCCCATAGCTGACCTGCCAGTCCCATCCATCTTCAAGACAGCAACAGTTTGTTGACTATTCCCTGTCTTTCTAATCTGAGTTTTCTTTCCTCCTTTCTTCTCTGAAGGTATCATTTGATTAGCTTGAACTCACCAAGATAATTCAGAATAATAGCTCTCCTTAAGGTACATTGATTAGTAACTGTGTGTACATCTGAGGCTTTCCTATCCTGGAATATTATCATGGGAGTAATACCAGAAGGCAAAGATCAAGGGCTACATATGTAGCTCAGCGGTACAATGCTTTCCTAGCATGTACAATCCCCAGCACTTGAAACAAAAATCACAGAGACAAAAATTCTGCCCAACATTTCTGAAAGATCTTTTGCTTTCCTGACAGAGGAGACATAAATTGCCAGTTGTGCCTTTGACATGACATCCTATAGCTATGATGTATACATGACCATAGTAACAGCCCACAGTGGTGGCTTAAACTCATTCTCTCAGAGTTGTGGCAGCTACAAGTCTGAAATGAAGGTGCTAGCAAAGCCATACTCCCACCCCCAAAGACTCTAAAGGGGAAATCTGTCTTTGTCTCTCCCATCATCTGCTAAGTGGAATTGTAGATACTCCTCAGCTGTGGCTCTGTAACTGCCTCCCTCATATGATCTCCCCTACTGTGTATTTGTGTCTTCTACTATATCTCTTAAAAAATGACTGTCATGGGACTTAGGGCTCACTCATATAAGGAGCAGAATGATCTCATTTCAAGGTCCTAGAAGTTCATTATAAAAACCCTTTGTCCATACAAGGCTACAATTCCTCTCTCATCTATTCAACTCCCCAATCCGTTCCTTTATAAATACATTCCTTCACTTCCTTCTCCTAGGAAATGTTCCTGCCAACATTCTGTTCAGATAGGTCCCTGATTCAAAAACAGTCAATGAAAATATTTTTCAAGAATTTCTGAATGTTGCATGAATTTGGGTAATAAATACTACCCTAAATTGTAAGCTTTAGCTGTAAGCAAGATTTCCCATGGTGTCGAGTAGACTGGGGATGTGGAAGATCATGGCTTGGCCAGCTGTGTAGATTTAGAGTCATTTTACCATGAGCTAAAACCAACCACACAAAAACAGTAAATGAGTCGAAATTTATTAATACAGTTCAGGCTGGTAAAATACAATATGTGTTAGCCACAAAAACTGTGTATCTCCACCATGAAAGGGCAGAACATAGGAAGCTGAGTGTTGGGGAGCTCAGACACCCAAGAAGGATATCACTGTGCATGCCTACCTTTGCTCTCTTTGGGAAGTTGCGCCAGCCACGTCTGTTTTGGAGGTAGTGGGCTCAGCCAGATGAGGGCCTGGTTGCCGGGGTCCAGCAGCAGAGGCCAGCGGTAACCGTTGTAGTTGATGTGGCTGAGCAGCAGCAGGCCTGCCAGGCGGGCTGACTTCGCTTGGGGCCTTCTGTCTCGGTCCCATTGGTGCTGCTCTGATCCACTGCCCAGCAGGGTAAAAATCTTGAAGGGAGTACGTGTGGGCAGCAGAGGGGTGTTTGGTGGTGCCCCAACAGACTTCTGCCTCCGCGCCTGTGCCACATCATCTGGGGCCAGGGCTTCCTCGAAGCCCTGACACAGAGACAGCCACTTTTCTAGCAGTTCTTGGCGCCGCTGTGGTGGGAGGGGGCCCAGATAGACAGCGGCAGCCGAGCACAAGAGAGCATCTCCAAACACAGTCTTGCAATGCTGCCTCAACTTCTGTTGCGAAGAAGTAACAAAACCATGAACACTCAGTGAGGTTAGGGAGTCATGTGGAAGGACAGACAGACGGTTACGGAGGAAAGTGAGGCAATACATAGAGGGCAGTATGGGGAGGGGAGTATGGAAGGACAGAGGAAGCAAGACACATTGTGAGGATGTAAAATGCACTTGGAGAGATACATCTGGGAGGGGGCTTGTTACCTGGAGCTGCTTAGTCCACATGTGCATGGGTGTGAGCAGTGCAGAGTTCATGGGCCATTTGTTATACTCTCCACCTTGTGCGTGGTTGAGGCACTCCATGACATGGCTATAAGAGGCTTGGGCATCTTCTAGCTTCTTAGTCAGGGACAAAGTTTGCTGCAGCAGATCGTGGGCCTGAAACTGGAACTGGCCCAGGCGGGCCTGCTCCCGAGCCAGTGCTGCATCTACCTGCCGCAGCAGCAGGCCAGTGGGCAAGCCCCGATGATGTGCCAGCCCGTAGCGCAGAACAGCCCAGAGCCACACTGTCAGGTTTGCTGCAGGGATGCTTACTGACCTCAAGGCCGCATCGCTCATACCTGGGGCCTGCAGAGCTTCATTTAACTTTATCAGCTCTGATGCCGTCAGCTTCTCCTTGGGGAAGAATACCAGTTCCTGGAAGGACATGTGTTAAGGGGACAAGGGAAGACATGGGTACTCTTCACCTGACTCAATAGGCTAATCCTGCCCAATTCTTTCCTTATGCCACCCTCTCCCTTTGTGTGCCTCATCTTCCTACCTGATAAAAATCTTCAGTACATAACAGCTGCTTGGCACTGGCCCAGCCTGTCTCATGGTGGAACAGGTCACACAGTGCATCTGTCACCCGGACTACAGATTCTGGTGGGGCTCGATAGCTCCTTATTTCCTCAAAGTCCGCCACCTGCAGCTGGTTCAAAGGACCTAGAAACGCCTTGCTCATCTAAATGAGGACAGATGCATGATGCAGAGATTCTGTGGTGTTCTGCTCATTCTTCAGCATGTTTCCAAGAGGACTTATCTCTCTTAATGGTCATCATGAGGGTTCATTCCCAAGCCACCCTATGACCTTGGCCTCCCTGCCAGGAGCCCTGACTAATAGTCACCCCATTTTGTCCTCTGAGTATCCTATGAGTGGTTGTCCTCTCTCCAGCAGCACAGGTAGGAGGATGAACCTACCAGCTCCAGGAAAGCCTCCTGTTGAGCCTGTAGGGCATCTTGCTGCCTGACCAGATTCTCAATGAGGCTCTCCTGCTGTTGGCATTCTTCCATCTTCTGCTTATAGACGATCCTGGTTTGTCTGAGCTGGGTTTGATACATAGCAACGTTCTGTGAACAGAGATCCAGATCTTGCAGCTCCCTGGGCTCTGAGACCAACCCCACAGAGACAGCAAGAGCATGATAGAATGACCAAGTCAAGCTCCCAGTAGGCCACAGAGAGAACTTATTCTCTGGGTCTGGGACTTGTACATCTAGTAGCAGAGCCCTAAGCAGGGACTGTTTTTCCTACAGTCATGTTACCATACAAGTAACTCCAACGCTTGTATAACTATTCTGCTACATCTCTTCTCTTTCTGACTCTTTAGCAGCAGTTGTCAAGAGAATACAGTCCCTCCCTCTGGAAGCTTTCTTCCCCCCCCCCTTCTCCCTTTCCCTCTCTTGTTTTTCAGGACAGGGTTTCTCTCTATAGCCTTGGCTGCCTGGACTCACTTTGTAGATGAGGCTAGCCTTTAACTCACAGAGATCTTCCTGCCTCTGCCTCCCTGAGTGCTGAGATTACAGGCATGTACCACCACAACTGGCTGATTTCGCTGTCTCTTGACTCAAGCTTATACTTAAACACAGATTCTCTTCCTTTCCACCCCCCTTTATGCCTGTCCAGATCTTAACTGAGGTAACAACTTTGGTGTACTTCATTTTTCACTAGATTGTATTACATTTTAAAAGAATGACATGAGCTCAGTGGCTGGTTCTTTGATCACCTCCCCCTGAGGTAGGAGAGGGAGCAGCCTTACCAAGCCACAGAGGAAGGCTATGAAAGACAATCCTGATAAGACCTGATAGGCTATTGTCAGATGGAAGGGGAGGAGGTCCTCCCCTATCAGTGGACTGGGGAAGGGACATGGAAGGAGATGAGGGAGGAAGGGAAGGTGGGATTGGGAGGGGATGAGGGAGGGGCTACAGTAGAGATACAAAGTGAAATAAATGGTAATAAATAAAAAATTGTATTTAAAAAGAGTCTGATACAACAAAATATATGCAAGTTATTCCAAATAAACCAGGGTGCTTAACATGAAAAAAAATAAAATAAAAGAATGTATATGGGTTACACATGAGCAAGGGGGCTAAGTCCTCTGTATGTTCCATGTGGGTTCCTAGTAAGGGGAGAAGGGACAGTTTCTCACATGATCTCGATGAACTTGGTTACCTGCTTCTTGATCACTTCTCCCTGGTGGGGCGACCTAGCCAGCCCACAGAGGAAGAGGATCTAGGCAGTCCTGATGGGACCTGATAGGACCTGACTAGGGTCAGACAGTAGGGGAGGAGGACTTCCCCTATCACTGGACTAGGGAAGAGGGATGGGGAGAAAGAGGGAGTGAGGGTAGGACTGGGAAGAGATGAGGGAGGGGGCTACAACTAGGTTACAAAGTAAAATTGTGAAGAAAAAAAAGATATTTACAGTAAAAAAATAAATAAAAATGTTTTTGAACATCCATCTCATTCTGTGTATGCTGTGCTATATACTGAGACCTCCTTCTCTTCTTTCTAGTTCCCTCCCCTCCTCTCTGGAAAAAAATTCTTGGTATATCTCAGAGGACTCCAGACTTTCTTTGTCAAAATGTGAATACCTGATATTGCCTAGCCAAGTCCCTTATCCTCTTTGGATCTCTGTTTTCTCATCAGTAAGTCAGAAAGGGAAAGCTGCTTCCTGTGCAAATTAATGTATTTATCTTTTTATATACCCATCAGTTTACATGTAGATATAAACACAAATACAAACATAGGTGTTGAGATCCTGAGCAAAAGTTATAAAGTTCAAATAATTTTGTCGGTTATATCAATGAACACATGAACTAATTGAATATGAGAAAGGAGGAAAGTGGAGAATGATTCTGGGGGTTTGGCTTCGGTAATTAAGGGAATGGTAGTACCATTTCTTGGGGTGGGAAACACTGAAAGAATGTATTATAAGGGCCATTGAGTGAATGGCCAAGGGATCTAATGGAATGACCCGAGACTGCTGTATTATGGAGTGATATAAGGGATTAAGGAATAGGAGGACTCCTAAACCAGATCAATAATTCCTGGAATTAATTATTTTGAGAAAATGTAGGACCCAAGGCAAGACACTAGAATTTAGGATATAAGAGAAAGGAGACTCCTGTTTACTTTGAACTTTCTACCATCCCCACTCCCCATTTTGAAACTTGTCTGAGTCTTGAGGTCTGACCTGATCATCATAGGACGACTAGGATAGGAAGAGGACACCAGTATCTTGAGAGCTCCGTGGGTCACCGTTCACATAGAACATGATGGAAACACAAAGAGCTAGCCCTGCTCACCTTGGTATGAAGAGGTGTGAGGAGGTGCAAGGCCTGAAAGCTACTAGAAAGTTGGACAGGTTACCTAATCAAGAACGGGACACTAGGGGCTGGAGAGACGGCTCAGCGATTAAGAGCATTGGTTGCTCTTACAGAGGATCCGGGTTCAATTCTTAGAACCCACATGGCAGCTCCTAACTGTCTGATGTGTAACTCAAATTCTAGGAGATCTAACTTTCTCTCACAAACACCAGATGAACATAAAAATAAATTAAAATTAAAAAAAAAAAAAGAATGGGATACTAGTTCACTTCTCCATAGTTAGTCCTGAGGCTTTTTCAGGACTATGTAACAGAAATTAAAACAAAGTACTATTTCAAAAGCCATTATATTGAAAACAAAACTCACTAGTTTATGAAAATACTTCAAATGGATTATTTAGCTAGAGAAGGTATAGCAGCTCCCACCCTTCTAGTTTTAGCAAGATAGGAGAGGTTTATTTATTCAAAAGTGATTGGCTCTGCATAACAAAGCAAAAAGATTGGGTTTTAGTCCAGGAAGGAACCTGCATTTGAAGTAACAGTCAAGTGGAAACAGGAGGCTGGTGAGCAAGTGGAGAAAGTATTGCAAGTGGAAGGAAGGAGATAGTTCTGGGAAATAGCCAGGAGCAGAGGCCAAGTAAAGAAATTCAGGAAATCAATGTCTAGCACATATTTAAGTACAATTTTGTTTCTTTGGTATAGTCTGTCTCCATTACTCATTCACATTTTCTCATTTGTTCACCACAGTCTTATACATTTGATGCTTTTTTTTTTTTTTTTTGAAGAAAGATACAAAATGGGGTGGGGGGGTGGAGCAGATGGCTGTCATGAGTTCCACTGAAGAGGATAAAAATCCAGGGGTCTCAGGACATACCATGCTGAGCCAAGACATCACAAGCATCCAGGGGCAGACACTTGAGATTTCTGTTACAAAAGTCAATCTAGTCTGAGCTATCTCATGGGAAGCATTGGGCCCTAGGTTCTAATGGAAAAGACAGCTAGGATTAGAGAGATTCTACAGGGAAAAGAAGACTCTTAAAAAAAAAAAAAAAACAAAACCAGGAACCAAATTTCATATAGGTTGATTCTTCCCTGGTCCTTTTTGTTCTCTTGCTTTAACACAACTGTGTAAATGTCAGTCTTCCCCCTCTTACTTTGAAGGTGCCGTTCAGCCGCTTTTCCAAGTCACTGAGCAGGTTAGTTTGGTTGCTATTCCTCTCAACCAGTAGTGTCAGAGTCTTCAGGGCAGTGTGGATGCTAGAAACACAATGTGCCAGTGAACGGACTCAGGAGAACAGAAGGAAGCAAACTGCAAGGACGGGGCTACTTACCGCTGGGCCTTCACCCTCATCTGTAGAATCATCTGCTGCTGCTGCTGCAGGAACATGTCCAAGAAGTCCAGGAAGGTCTTGGGGGTGGTGAGTGGCAATGCAGGGCATACATGCTGATGGTAACAGGCAGACGAAAGATGGACAAGAGCCATGACTCTAGCCAGAGTAGGAACTGAGGCCTTCAAATCTGGGCACTTCAAGAAGCCTGCAATGGATGTGGTTTTGGTCTGGCCTTATAGGATTGGATGGGGATGAGAAAGGAAAAAGTTCCTCTCTCAGTTCAGAAAGGAAAGTAGAAAATATCAGCCAGAAAGCAAGGAAAGTAAGAACCAGAGTGAGCTATCAGACAAGAGGATGAGAGTGCACCCTGGACAAAAGCTCTCACGGTTGGGAGGAGTGGTAGGAACGTGTGAAAAGTGGCTCACCATCATCAAGAGGTAGACTCTCAACCTTCTCCAGGTGCTGCTGGGCAATCTTGACCAGAGAAACTTGATCCCAGGGTTCATAGCGGTCAACACTGGCAATGGTCAATTGAAGGAGCCTCAGGAGAAGGGTAGAGGGCAGGTGCTTTTGAGCTCGGTCATCTCCCATCAGAAAGAACATGTGGAGGTTGCTACACACTTGCTGGTAGAACCTGTAAGTCAGGGAAAACTCATCTGTCATCGTCTTCCAGATCTATTTACACATCCAGGACTGTGTTCCAACCCTGTCCCGTTAGCCCTCATGCCAACCTATAGCTTTTTCTCGTCTTTCTGGCCAGCAAAGAGTAAAAGAAGAGCTGGTGTGAAGGGCCCCAGGTCTTACCTATGCAGCAGTGCATCCTTGACATGTTTGGCCCTAAGGCTGTCCTTGGGGAGGCGCTCTTGGATGTGATCCAGACCTGCTGCGGTGTACTGGTTGGGGAAGCTGCCCAAGGTCGCCAGGGCCATCAGCCGCTCAAAAGTAGTGACATTTACACTCTTAGGCACCAGAAGAGCCACCGGCTCGTTCAACATGCCAGCATGCCAGCTGGCATCTTGGAGACATTGTAAAATAGCTTCCTCTGACTCAGTCGGCAAATGAAAGAGTTGAGCCTGACAGATGCTAGAAGCCATGCTGATGGCTGTATGGCGCCCAGTACCTGAAGCCACTGAGAACAGTAGACCATGCTGCCGGGGCCTAGCCAGAACTCGGACCAGGCGAGCCACGTGCTGGACCATCATGCGGCATTGGGCAAGGTGGGGGTTCAGCTTCAGCTGCACAGCTGAGGCAGCCAACTGCTTCTCCAGGCTTTCCCACTGCCGTTCCAAATAGAAGTTGGAACTCTCTAAGTTAGAGCTCAGTATAAGCTCCAGACTGAACACCAGGTCTGAGGGCTTCTCCTGGGGATAGAGCAATAGCACTGGTAGCAACAAGGGTAAAACTGATTCCATCGGGGGTGCTGTCTTCCACTCACTCTTGGATGACTCTGACTGGAGTTTACCACTAAAATCTCTTCTATCTTCCTTCTGCTCGCCCATATGGGTGACACTTTCTGTGTTCTCCTTGTTTACTGACCTTATGGGGAATGATGCTAGACTGCTCTCACTGAGGAGTGAGCCTGTGGTGGCCTGGAGGCCATACGGGTCCTCTTCATTCTCTGATCCACTGTCACTGTTGCTTAAGTCCTCCCACTGGGCTATTTCCCCTTCAGATTCTACTTCGGGCACTTTCTCCTCCTCCACCTCCTCCTCACAGTCCTTGACCAAGGGCTGAGACTCTGGCCTACAACAGAAGACACTCTGAGCTACTTCTAGAAGCAGATTAGCACATTGGGAACGTTCCCTATCACTGTCCAGCCGGTCACAAAATGTTCTTTGTGCCTCATGCAACCAAAGACGCACCATGACGCGCACAGACATCATGGTAGTCAGGCGAGTTCCACGCAAGCCGGATACCCGGCGCAGATGATGCCGGTGATGGAAAAAATCTGTAAAACCTCGTGACCCCATTCTGGTAGGCAACAGCTGCAGGCTTCCCAGAATGTGGCTCACGGAATGCAGGGAAAAGCGGTAGTGCGGTCGGAGCGGGGAAGGCATGAAGCAGGCGCACACAGCCTCCCACGCCTTCACTGAAGCTCTGACAAGGGCTCTTGCCAGAGTGTGCTCCCGCTCCATAGAGGGGAAGCGCTCAAGCCAGGCTTGGATGCCAGGTACATGCCTCCTCAAGAAGGTGTCCTGAGTCATGCTTTCCAGAGCCAGCACTGTGAAGAGTCGGAAGATGCGTGGACAGAGCGGGCGCTCAGAGTAGCCTGGCACTGTAGCAGTGGCAAGGAAGTTGACTGTCGGCTGCAGAGTCTGTAATTCCAAGGTGTTGTGGGCATAGATGGTGCCTTCCATTGCCTGGCGCAGAGTCTCCAGCACTGGCTGGCAGCTCTTCTCTGGGTCTGTAAAACATTAAGAGCAGCACTGAGGACATGCGCAAGTGCACGTGGAAGCGTCTCCCATCCCTGTCTTCTAACTGCTTCCAGCACACAGAGTTCCAGAGGGCTCCAGAGGGCTCCGGGCACCTGGTAACCTCTGAGTAAGTTGCTCTCTCTCTACTCCCTAAAAATGAAGTGATTCTCTCTCCTCCCTTGGGTCCTACCTATTCCTTGAAGGAGATGAATACTATAGTAAAGGTTGGAAGTTGAGATGGTTAGAAACTGGGTCAGACCACAATTTGAAACTGCAAACCATGCCCGGTCACGGTGATGACACACACCTTTAATCCCAGTGCTTGGGAGTCAGAGGCAGGTGGATCTCTGTGAGTTTGAGGCCAGCCTGATCTACAGAGTGAGGTCCAGGACAGTAAAAATTACACACAAAGAAACCCTGTCTCAAACAACAACAACAAACAGTTCAAGGCTATCTTTGGCAACATAGTGGTTTCAGGGCCAACCTGAGCCCCATGAGAACCTGACACAAAAGTGGAGAATAGGGCAGGGAAATGACTCAGTGAGTGAGTGCTAGCCAAGCAAGCCTGACAAGTAGAATTTAATCCCTGAAACCCGTGTAAAACAGGGATTTGCAATCCCAGCACAGCTATTATAAGATGGGAGGAAAGGGGAACAGGAGAATCCCTGGGAAGCTGTGAGCCAGCAGGCCTGGCGTAGCACAGCAGTGGAGCAAAGGAGGTCCTGCTGCCTCAGAAAGTGAAAGAGAGGTCTCATTCCTGAAAGTTGTTCTTGGATCCATACGTAGCTGCTGTGAGGCACACACAGACACACACACACACACACACACACAGCACACACAGACACACACACACGCAAATAAATAAAAATGCACACGACTTTGAGAATTGACCAGAGAGAGGCAGGAAGAATGAGGAGGGAAGTGGTGGGAGGGGAGCTGAGAACAAAGAGACACACAGTATCATACGATAATGAAACCCAATACTTCGTGTCCTAACCTAAAAACATTAAAGAGAAAGAAAAGTGATTTACACAAAACAAAATATACATGTTTAAATGTACAGTCTAGTTCTGGTAATATGGACACCACCATTTTAATGCTATTTAGATTTTATCAGTCCTAAAAGTTCCCTCATGCTCCTCCACAGTGATCCCCATTCCACCACCACGCAGACGGTGCTTTCTGAACTGATTTCTATCACTATCAATTGTCTCTTCTAGAACTTTCTATAAATAGAACTATACAGCTGCTACTTGAACAATCTATTTTCTTTTACTAAGCCTACATTTGACATTCATATGTGTTTTTGCTTATCAGTACTTTGATATATTATACAGTATTCCATTATAAACATGACACAATTTGTAGGTCCATTTACACAGGGAGCTTAGTTCCAGTGTTTGGCTGTTCCAAATAATGTTTATTTGCTTAGGCAAATACAAGAAAATAACAATATTGTAATCCAACTTCTTATTTCTCCCCACCTTTACCTCTGCTTAGATTTGACCCCACTAACACCATCATTGTATATGTTTTACCAGCTAATATCCTTTAAGGAGACTAAAGAGGGAAAATGACAGTTGTATACAGCCACATAGTCATTATTTTTGAGACTTTTCACTCTTTTCTACACATCTGGTTTCCATGTTACCACTGCACTCTGCTGAACAAAGTCATTTAACATTTCTTTTTCTTATAAGACTTTATTTCTCTTACCCCCCCCATGTGTGTGTATGTGTGTGTGTAAATATTTGTCATGTGTGTGCAGGTTATAGCAGAGGCCAGAGGAGGACCTTAGATCCCCAGAGCTGCAGTTACATATGAACTGCCATGTTGGTGCTGGGAATCAACTCAGGCTCTCTGAAAGAGAAACTAATGCTCTTGACCACAGAGCCTAATTGTTTTTGTGAATATGAATGTTTTACTTGAATGTGTATGTGCACTGCATACATACCTGGTACTCACAAAAGTGAGAAGAGGGTGTCAGACCTTCTGGAGCTGGAGTTACAGTGTGTTCTGCCATGTACATGCTAGGAACCAAACCCGATTACTCTGGAAAAGCAACAGGTGATCTTAAATGCTGAGCCTTTACTCCAGATCCTTGAGTCCTTTAATAGTTGCTTTGAAGTATTTTGCTGGTAAATCTAACATGCATGTGATGCCAGGGTCAGTCTCTATTAAATCACTTCTCTTCCTCTCTACTCTCTTCCTCCTTCTTCTGGCAGGGCCTTGCTGTGTAATCCAGGATAACCTCATGATCTTCCTATCTTCCAACCTCACCTTGCTGAAGGCTGCAATTACAGGCATGTGACACCATTGTAGCTCATTGCAGCTACTGCTGCTTGTTTGTTTGTTTGTTTGTTTCTTTCTTTCTTTCTTTCTTTCTTTCTTTCTTTCTTTCTTTCTTTCTTTCTTTCTTTCTT